>NC_142779.1:15659908-15742408 GCF_988280905.1 Pimephales promelas
GTATAAGACATTTCTAGAACCCATTTATAATTTCCATGTCAAAATGAACTTAAAATATTACAACAAAGATCATCATCATTAGCATTTCTATCAATCTCATGAAGGACTTTGCCATTTTTTTAATAAACTCTTGGTTGGGAACCCTGTTTTAGCTCATGGTGCCTCTCATTTCCTATTTTAAACCAAGCCCGTTTTCACAGCACACTATTTCCATCTTCAATTAGGATGAATCTATAAATGGATTTGGAATGACTGCTATGTGAATGACTTCAAGTTGACAAATGAACTGCTTAATATTCTGTAGAAACAAAAAGGTTTAAGTGAACCTTTTTCAGGACTTGTATAGGCCCCAGACATTAATATGTGCCATTTTTCAAAAAACCCAACATTAGCCAGATCAGCTAAATGAACATTTTCCCAAAGAAATTACAGACTTCTGCTTGAAAGAGAGGAAGTAAATGTCAACATTGATAAAACACAGTCGACCCTCTGTGGTCAAGCTTCACGAATATCTCAAATTGTCTGTCCTATCATGACGCTTTCATTGTTCAACCAAGTATCAGAGACTACTTTTAACTAAAGACACTTGGAAACTAACCAACATGGAGTCAAAATAGTTGTGCAATAAAACCTATTTGGTGACCCCTTCAAATGGATAAGTTAGATCAAAGTCTGGCTACAAACACTTCTCTTCACTTTTTATCTGTTGAAACATTTGCCATACTAAGCAAATTCACTGCACTGCAATTAGAAGGAAGTTACACAGCAAACACGCATTGATCTTTCAGACTAAGCAGCTCACATTTGGTGTTAATATTAGGCTGCGTGCTGGAAAAGAACTTAAAACATTTTTCCAGTGAACATTATCACTTGTTTATCATTACAGACCCATCAGGAAATTGACCAATCAAAAGCACCATATTTCATATCATGGATGTCAGTGCATCCATCCATCTAAGATGTTTATAGCTTTAAGAGGAAGGAATCAAGCACGTGTCCTCAGACACAGAGGTGCTATTTGCAGAGCCATGACACCACCAAATATATGAGATCAAGGATTAGCTTACAGTACCAGCCAATGGTACTGCCATTTCGCAATCCTTTTGAACTGATTACACAAATGAAAACAAGTCATGATGCAGACCTCATCTGTCACACAGGTAGTTCATAGAAAGAAGACTAGTACTTCTTACCTGCTAGAGTGTAGTCCATATCAAAGCCAAAGCATTTTATCTTCTCCATTGCCAAACTTCTATTGACAAAAACTCTGTGGACGTAAAAACACAATCAATTTAAGAGTAATGCCATGCATATTCAATATTCTCTTATTTGCAAACAGTGTTAAATTCAACAGACTATTGGCTTGAGTCTAACCTGTGAGCTGTTCAGCTCTCAGGGAGTTTAGGTTAGTGTAGATATTGATTTACACTGACATAGTGTGACCTGTGAAAGCAATAAATCTGAATTTATGCATTACGGTTAATTTATATCTATTCCTAGTTCAGCCAACAGCAGCAAAATATGAGGTGGAGCAAATGGCAAGGTAATATTCCTTGATTTCCAGTTAAATCAAGTATTCCAGGTGGATATTAGCAGGTGATTGGCCACTGTTTTAACATGACACACCAAAAACAGAATGATTGAAATAAAATACAATAAAATCAGGAGAAAACATCCTTGTAGTCTGCTGTTTAATCTGTTTTACAAACCTGAAAAACATGTTTTCCTTTTTATTTTTTGATGACAGTGACACCACTCATCTGGGGAATAAACTCTAGTATACCTTTTAAAAAGTTTGACGATAGGATTTTTTTATGCTTATGAAAGAAGTCTCATATTTCCATTTGCATTTATTTGATCAAAAATAATGCAAAAACGGTAATAATTTGAAATATTTAAAATAACTGTGTTCAATTTTATTTTCGAATTTATTTCTGCAAAGCTGAATTTTTAGCAGTCATTACTCCAGTCACATGATCCTTTGAATCAATCTAATATACTGATTTGGTACTCAAGAAACATTTCTGATTAATGTTTTTAAAAGAGTTGTGTTGCTTAATATTTCTCTTGTGGAAAGCATAATAAATTTGAGCATTTTTTGATTCACAGAAAGTTCGAAATAACAGCATTTATTTGAAAATATTTTTATTCATTTCATGCAGCCTTGCTGAATTAAAGTATTCATTTCTTTCAAAATAAATTTCATTAGTGTAGCTTTAGACTGATATATGAATAATACCAATTTATGATTCATCACAATTACTTGCAAAATATGTGCTCTTATATCTGCATTTGAGAAGCTTTTTTACATTTCATTATGTTAAGAGATAAAAAAGATTTACACCTCGATAAATAATACTGTATTTTAAGTATAAAACATATCTGTTATTGTCTTTCAAATTTTAAAACGGTACAATTGTCAGTTGTTTTCTAAATTATGTTAAAAGCAGTGCACTACAATTCATTTTATTTTAGTTCCCCTGATCTTTAACCAACTATATCTGAAGTGAAACATTAAAAATAAAGCTGCATTTACACTAGGAACAAATGAGGTGTTACGTTACAAATTATGTGAAATTATGTGTTAAAAGCATGAAGGAGGGAGATACAGCTAGAGGAAGGGAGAATGAAGGAATGATCTCACAGATTAAATTCCCATCACAGGTCTTCCCATGGACACCTATATACAGTCACAGCACAGTGCAAAAGCATTGATGGTTTTGTTCATCTTACAGTTTTAGTGCTGTGCTGTGATGAGTACATTGGTGAAAAAACCATCAATTACAAGAGATGATCAATCAGCACTGCAGGTCGACGACAAAACTTTGGCATACCTCATATAGGGATGACAGTGGGCCAGTTCCTGTGGTAAGCTTTGTAATAAAGGAATACATGGACTACATATTATAACAGTAATAAAACCAGCTAATACCACCACATAATGAACTGTGTCCAGATTGCTAATATTGACAATTCAAGACTTCTTACCATTAGATTCATTGTGATTTTTTTTAATATTGCACTTTGTGACTTCCATGACGTGTCTTTTTTTTTTTCTGCAAAAATCTGCATGTTAATGTTGCATATAAATAAGGATTGCTCTTAAGAAACAACTGTTTGCCGTGACAAACACAGTATTTTAGGAACTTTCCAGTATTATGCTGACAGGACAGATTAAACTGCCAAAGGGCATAATTAAATTTAGTCTACTAAAATATGAGATATGAGTATTGGAATGTGCATGCATATACAATATTACAATGGTTGTTTTAAAATAAATAATTGTAATACTTCTTTAAATATTCAATAAGTGAGCACAACCAGAAAACGCTATATTCTTTCAATTCAGAAAAAAGCTTGCAATTTAAAATATTTTCTTACAAAACACGCAAGCTGACATCATTTCAAAAATGAAGTTGACAGAATTTGACAGACAGACATGTCTGCACATGAAGCAGCTAAAAGGCACGGCAACAGTTAAACATGCTACTATCCATGTGTGTATCTCTTTTTTATTCTAGTTTTTGTAATTAAAACACAATTACAAATCTAAAAATTTATTGGATGGACACCAATTTTTCTTTTACTTAAAACAATAGTGAGCATAAAATATCTCAATGTGAATTTGTCTTTCTTCATTATGGACAATAATAAACTGGAAGGCAGACCAGCAGGTCATTTAAAGTCATTTCACCAAATGCCTGAATTTACTTGTTTTGTCTTGAAACTAGTAAATTTAGGTATCACAATGGATTGGTTTTCAAGTCAACAAGAGACTACATAATCTGATTTGACCAATATATTGGTAATGGCCTCAAAGCTGAAGGCATAAGTGAAATGTATTAATACCTGTGATGCACCTCTCTTCTGTACTTCTTCATGGATAAACCATCCATGTTGGCTGGAAGGTCTGCATAATCCTGGAGCCGATCACTCCAAGAGGTCGTCATCTTTAACCGTTATAAATCTGAGAACAATACCAACACTTTCTAAAATGCAAATAATGGTTATAGGCCTTTTAATAAATAATAATAATAGTAATAAACTATAGGCTAATGCAATGCAAGCAGACTTGACAATAGAATGAATGTGAATTTGTTTGCCACATTAAATTGTTGCACAATAGCTCAGTCTGGCCCTGCAGATAAGATATGATATGAAACATTTTTAACAGAATCTCAAAATGTTAATGGAATCTATTTCAATGCTCCATGTATAATGTCAGTGTAACATAATTTCCTGTCTAAAAGATAGACAGTCGTGAACAGGAAGAACAGATATAACCACAGACAGCTGCCTGAAACAATGTTTAAATCCATTGCAAAGTGCCAGCTTCATGTTTCTTTCAATACCCCATAAACTGAACTAATCTTTATTTTCTAAGTTTAACACCGAGGGGCAGCTTCGCAGAAACCACACAATATTCTACAATATGATTTTTTCCCCCCTCAAAAACCAAAATGAATGTCGTGTGATATTTCATTCTCTAACGTTACATTAATCTTTGGCTGTAATTACAAATAGTGAGGACCGCCTATGAAATACGCACAAATGATAAAATATGACATACTTTAAAAAATATATTGTGCACATTATAGGCATTTTTGTCTTATCTAAGAGACAATGAACGGTTCTCATGCATTTATTTGAATTCAAAGCCATTGTCGTTTCATCCAAATAAAGACCATATTAAATCTTCAGTGTAAAAAATTACTAAGGAATATTAAGCTATAAATGTGAGCAGATCTTTCCTCTTGTTCATGGAGTTCCGTGATGGTAAAGTTAGCACACCAGCTAGCTAACGTTAACTAACATTCCTTTAGTTTTGATCAACTGGATACTACTGTATAAAAGGGAGGTAAATGCTTTACGAATGCCGCTATAACACTTATATACACAGTAGTGTGCAACGATTTAATCACAGAACTACTAATTATTGAAACGCATTATATCTCTGCACACAGTCAGTACGTTACTTACCTCTCGACACCAACAGCTGCAGCTCTGCGCTATCTACAAACTGCGCATGCGCAGATGATGCATTTAAAAACAATGAGCTCATTTAAATACAATTTATATGAACACTTCATTGTTGGTAGTGTGTGTAAGTGATATGATTCAAATAATAGATTGCATGATCTAATGTAAACCGAAAAATGAATCTAAAAGCAGAGGTGGACACTGGACAGTAATTGTCATTCTGACAGGACACATTTAACATGGTTGAAAATAGGCTTGTTGGTTGAAAAATGGACACATGGTTGAAAATAGGCTTGTTTAAGTCTGAGATGAGCAAAATCTGCGTAGAACTGATCACCGGTGATCACAACGATATGCATGCCGGTTAAATGTGTCCGAGTGCGGTCCGACATGCTCTGATGCAGAGACAATTTATTACAGGACTTTTTCTGATTGTCATGCTGACATGTCAAAAAATTGGATTCTACAGTCGAGCACAGTTGCTCGCCGGTTCGCCCGCCAGCTTCTCAGCTCGCTCAGTGACGGTCAACAGCCGGCCGCCGCTGATGGTGCACTGCTCACTGAGGAACATGAAATCCACGGGGAGGAGTCGGATCCAGATCCAACTCCTCCCACCTTACATACACCTAAACCTAACCAACTCTGCCCCCTGATCTCTAAACCCAACCCTAATCCCTAAACCCAACCCTAATCCTACCCATCACGATCCATCCCTTGGATCGTGATCCGACTCCTCCCCGTGGATCTCATGTTCTGCATTGAGGTGCTACTGGATCGATGTACCAGACGTCTCTATGCCTCAAAACCCGAGGTTTTCCACCCACAAGCACTGGGGTAACGGAAGTACTTTCCTTCCTTCAATAGCTACTGGATAAGGGAAGGTCCTCATCCACGCTCAAAGTCTGTGAAGGCCATAACTGCATTTACAGAACCTGCGCCTGGCCTGTCACATGAGGGGAAAAATGGTCTGGTCATTTGTTTCCTAAAAGGAGCTAAGAGGATGAATCCTCCCTGACCCCCCTCTATCCCCATGTGGGACTTATGGTGCTAGAAGCCCTGAAAGGAGCCCCATTTGAGCCGATCCAGACGTCGGATATAAAACACTTGTCTTTCAAAACAGTGTTTCTGGCTCTTGTGTCAGTAAAATGACTCTTTCTTGGCTCTTGTGTCAGTAAAATGCATAGGGGATCTACTAGCATTCTCATAAGCGCAACGTGTCTGGAATTTGGGCCTAATGACTCAAAAGTCATACTCAAACCAAGACACGGATATGTGCCTAAATCCCTCAACACACCATTCAGGGCCCAGGTTATGCCCTACCGGTTCATAATGAGGAGGAAAGCATAGGCCTCCTTTGCCCAGTTAGGGCGTTAAAGGCGTATAGACAGGTGTATACGTTTAATGCGTATAAAGTGTAACTGACAGTAATACGTTGTAATGCAGTTAGATAGTTATTTTACTGTCTAAGGGAGGTTGCCGCTGGGTGCACACTCATCACAGAAAAGATTGGCTTGGAGAGAAATATCACCATCTACTGGTGGTCACAACTTTAGACGTGTTGCTAGATTTATAAAACAAGAAGAGTTTTGATATGATTTGGAGTATTCATTATCAGGAATCAAGAGCTACATGACAAAAAAAACCTTTTTGTACAATTTTAATCCTAAAATATATTTAAAGGTGTAACATTTTATGAAATGTGTCATTTAATGTTGTCTAACATTCGTCGTAAACCAACCATTCTTCCTTATTCAGTGGAGGGAAGGAATTCATGCAGGTGGAGGACTGAGGGCAATTTACATTTAATGTTTTTTTTTTCTTCATTAAAATCAATTGTAAAAACGTCTGAAATATTTCATTTGTAACCCAGCTGCCCAGCCTGATCTGTTTAATGGTCAAGACGGTTTCCCATGTAGCCATCTAAAACCATGGTCTTAAGTTTAATAGAGAGTACAGTGATCGGCTACTTAAAAGTAGCCTTAGGCTACGTTCACACTGCAGGCCTTAATGCTCAATTCCGATTTTTTTTAAAAATTCGATTTTTTTGCAAGGCCGTTCACATTTCCAATTAAATGCGACCTTTTGTGATCTCCTGTGTGAACGTGTAATGACCCAGAGGTGACCCGCATGCGCAGAAGAGTAAGCAACGGTCAACGACGTCACTTGTTGTTTGCGGAATAGTTTGTTTTTTTCCCATATTGTTGCGAGCTTTTGTTTTATTATTATTATTATTATTATTGCCACAGCCCATAACACAGACAACAATTATTTTATCGACGGGCAAAGTTTGCACATAAATGTAAGATTTTTCTGATCCTCACCGACCTCGTCATAAAACCCGTTTAATTGACAGTGCGCGTCCTCGGCGCTCCTTGCTTTGTCACCGGCGGCCGCGGTGCGACACTGGTGGCTGGTGTTGCCAGATTGGGTGTTTTTTCGCTACATTTTAAGGCATGTATACATGTGTTTTCGCCAGGTTTTCGCCTGGAAGGCTCTATAGAAATCAATCTGGCACCCTACTGTACGAAGTTAAACTGACAGAGAGCGCACGTTCACAGACACAGAATGAACATGTTCACAGTAATGTTCATCATACAGTAGCCTATATGAACGCGTTCATGCGCTATCGTTCATTGAACGCGTTCAGGCACGACTCTGAGGAAGAGACAAGTCTGCAGCGGCCCATAACAGTGCAGAAACGCGTTGGAGTTTTAGCGTGTATTGGCTAGCTACAGGTGCGTGCAATGACGTGCGGTGCGGGTCGGATATATATATATGTGACCTGGCCGTTCAGATTGAAGTCGTATTTCAAAAGATCGGATTCATATCGGCTTTAGACCACATAGCCTACCCAAGTCGCATTTGAAAAGATCGGATCTGTGTCGTTCAGACTGTCATGAAAAAATCAGATAGCCTACAGGTCGCATAGGGGCAAAATGACAGTCGTTTCAGCCTGCAGTGTGAACGTAGCCTTAGTTTGGGTGAAGTGATTTATTTGTAATGCACAGACTGAAATGGCATGACCATCCAAAACATTTAAGCCAAAAATAAAAACAAGATCTCAAGGTTAGGCCCTAAATGTGTTTAACTGTTGAATTTCTGGTCCATTCAGCACTGCGCAAACCTGGACAGTTCCATCGACACACACACACACACACACACACACACACACACACACACACACACACACACACACAAGACTGTTTTAAATGGCCAGACAATATTCTTTTTAAGTGCAAATTTCAAACCTGTTGAAAACATAACAAAATTAATGTTGTAATGCTCTCGAAAAAGGTTTATTTTCATATTAACTGTCACCACCAGAGGGAACATGATGAGGGCTGTTGAATGGGACAGTCCGCCGCCGAGTAGGCTATATAATGACAAGCACACCCGTTTTAGACTCCTTTAGTTGTGACGAAGATGAGTTACGGATCGGATCACTACATGTCCTCTTCCTATAGAAAGATGTTCGGGGAAACCCCTCGTTTTACCGGTTCCACCTCTAGAATGAGCTCCTTGTCTTCCAGCGGCTTCAGGTCTCACTCTTTATCCCGCAGCAGCGCCTCTCCCGCGGGCTACAGGAGATCGGGCCGGTCATCTTCATTCTCACCGGTCCATTTCGACAGCGTCGATTTCTCTCAAACATCCGTGCTAAACAACGAGTTTAAAATCGTCCGAACCAATGAAAAAGAACAACTTCAGGGTCTCAATGACCGTTTCGCGATGTTTATCGAGAAAGTGCGCAATCTGGAGCAGCACAATAAAGTGCTGGAGACCGAGCTCGTGAGTCTGCGCCAGAGGCAGAACGAGCCGTCCAGACTCGCGGACCTCTATCAGCAGGAGATCCGCGATCTGCGAGCTCAGGTGGACGAGATAAACAATGAAAAGTCACATATTACCATTGAACGAGACTGTATCGAGGAAGAACTGCAGAAACTTCGAGGGAAGTTTGAGGATGAGATGCGAGCGCGAGAGGAGGCAGAGCAGACGCTCAGATCCTACAAGAAAGATGTGGATGATGCCACCATGGTGCGCGTGGACCTGGAGAGAAAGGTCGAGTCCCTCCTGGACGAGATCAATTTTCTGAGGAAGGTGCATGATGAAGAGGTGGTGGAGTTGACTAATATGATCCAGGCAGCCCAGATATCTGTGGAAGTGGAGCTATCCAAGCCTGATCTGACCTCGGCCCTCAAAGAGATCCGTGGGCAGTATGAAACACTCGCGTCGAAGAACCTTCAGTCTGCCGAGGAATGGTACAAATCAAAGTTTACCAGTCTCAATGAACAAGCCACTCGAACCAACGAGGCCATGAGAGCCACCAGAGAGGAGATCAACGACTACCGGCGACAACTACAGTCCAAAACCATTGAAATTGAAACCTTGCGCGGCACAAACGAATCTCTTGAGCGGCAGATCCGCGAGATGGAAGATGCGCACAATGCCGAGGTCGCAGGTTATCAGGTAAATATTACATTTCATATTGAAGTTAACAACTTGCTAATAATAGTATTGAGAAACATCTATCTATCTATCTATCTATCTATCCAAACAAACAATGTATTTAAGTTTTTGTATTTTTACATTTAAATCTAACTCATAGTTGAATAAGTGATCGAGTCATGTAGACTAACTCAATGGTTTCTGGAGGTTTGTTGACATAATTAACCTTTTTTAAACACAACATTGAGATTTTACATGATTTTCTTATAAATATATAAGGGAAAGTTTATGTTTTAGTTGATGTGACTTTTTTGCACCATTTTTAATAACCCCTTTGCCTTCACTAATTCATTTAAATGGTCCTGCTGTGTGACGCATAAAGGTTTAACATATAAATATGTAATTTAATTATTATGAGCTCATGACAAATGTAAGGAGCTCAATAAAAAATGTTGTTTAAAATAGTTTGAGAGGAAATATACCACATGAGACGGCTGAAACTGCTTGAAATACCATGCCAACTATCCAGTCTCTGTCCATGGTGCTGAACTAATCGCACACAAGAGGTGGCCGAGGTTAATTCCACTAAGAGGAGTCTCTTGATAAAGAGGATTTTGCAAGGGAGATTTCTGCAAGGTCATGCTCACTTGCCGACAGAAACCTGAAAGATATCTTTAGTTAATACTCTGCCTTATAAATTATCCAATACATAGTGACGTGAGGTTTTTCCCAGATGTGATCTATGACCTTTCTTCTCCTAAGAGTGAAAGAAGTGCCACAGTAAATCAGATTAGCGTCTCTGAACTTTGTGCCGAGATGGCAAGTCAATGTCAAGAGATAAAGGTTCAAATCAGCTTTTAGAAGCAGGATGGTCTAATTTAGGTGCTGAGCTAAGTTAAATACTCAACAGTGAGATGGTTATGTAAATGTGAAAAGTGCAAGATGGTTTCATGTAATGCATATCCTTACGTTTGTAATTTTATTACAATATTTTTGTCCTAATGCTAATATCGCTAATATGCTAATATGTATTTTTTTCAATTCCAATTATCCAGGAAACAATTGGGCAGCTGGACATTGACCTTAGAAATACTAAGAGTGAAATGGCCCGTCACCTCAGAGAGTATCAGGACCTTCTGAATGTCAAGATGGCTTTAGACATTGAAATTGCCGCGTACAGGTAAAGCACCAATGATTCAGTGTTATTGCACATGGAAAGAACTGATGCATGAGAATGAAAATGAATAATAACTGACGAGTCTTTGTCGATGTCCTCATAGAAAGTTACTGGAGGGTGAAGAAACCCACTTCAGTTCTGGAGTGACTTTCTCAAGCACACCCAGCATCACTTATGGGTATCAGAGCCGCTCTGCTTTCGCCTCAACACGCAATCCCAAAAAAGAGAAAGAGGAGGAGGTACACGGCAAATCCAAGGCAACAGCCAAGCGGGAGGAAAACACAGAGGAATCCGCTGTGATTAAGAAGGCTGAAAAGAGTGAGGTTGTTGATGTTAACTCTAACTAGAATATTATGGTTGTTAAATCTAGCTTTCATAGCAATTTTCCCAGCAGTATTTTGAGTGTTTGGCACAGCAATCACTGCTATTAGCTGAAAACTGCCACTTGTTGTTTATGGTAATTGGTAACACACTTTAAGAAATTGTTATGTTGATATGTTGTTTCAAAAACCATCTCTACAGTTTAATACTCCAGAACATAGGCCTAAAATATTTACTGTGTGTTGCTTAACTGTAGTTTCAGAGAGTATTTTTGTCCTTTTGATGATGTTAGGACTATAAAAATGAGCCTCAGTATGGAAGGATGGCCAAGATATAGCCAGCATTAACACTGATCAAACGAATATGGACAAATGCACAATTATTTATGATTGTTGGAATTATATCTTGTTTGAAAGCACTATGGCATATTACAAATAAGGGATCAAACCACTTAATTAACTGTAACAAATGCCTTAACTACAATAAAGTCAGTAATTAAAATGTTTGTTCAGTTATGTCTTTTCATTCATAAATCACTCACATCACTGATCGTTTCTGTCCCATTGAATGTTAATTTTACAGCGCTTAAAGGGGGGTTGATTGTGATTTCACTTTTTTTCATTTTAAATGGTGTGTAATGTTGCTGTTGGGGCATGAGCAGTATCTGCAAAGTTGCAGTGCTGAAAGAGTGTAAGCAGAGATATTGTCTTTTAAAAATCAGGAAGCATTGCCTACTAAAATGACTAATTTTTTCTACAAAAACGACTTTTTTTTTTTTAGATTGGTGGGACTACAGCTGAGTTTTAGACGTCACTAACCCACACATTTGCATCAACCCTCCCTCCGGAATATGTAAAAAAAAAAAAAAAAAAAAAAAAAGGGCATGCCATATTTCTGAGTGTGTTATGTTATGTTCACCCAGAGCTGGTAAGTCCCGCCCCTTTAGCTAGCCCCGCTGGACCTCTAGGTTGAGAAATCGTCAACTTTGTGCATGTCCACTTCCGACGCAGTTCAACAATGCCTGAGACGAATGCTATTTATGTCACTACCCTGTTACACTTTGTAAATCTAACCAACAACGCCAACCCTACTTCAGTTTTCATGGATTCCCGCGGATTAGACACGTTTGTTTGCAGCCGGCACTTTAGTGAATCAGACAAATTTACCAGGAATGCTGTATAAATAACCTTAGTGTAGTCCTTCATCAGTTTGCCAGCGAGATCGGTGATTCAACGGAAGTGGCAGTGCACAAAGATTTTTTTTTATTTTTTTATTTTGAATTTCAATGAACATACAGAATCAATGCCATGGGATCCGAGAATCCGGAAGTACGTATCAGCGTGATAATCCCCTATTAACTGGAGAACCCACAGGGTCAAATTTGGCCTCTGTTAATTGCTGCTATCCAAAAAAAAAATAAAAAAATAAAATAAAGTCAAAATTAACCCTCTATGAATTTAACCTCAAAAGCCTAGAGTGCCACTTCTGGTCCCTGCATAGAGACACCCAGTGGATGAATATTGAACTCACAAGTGCCAGTCAGATTGGTAGTTACAAGATGGCTGACCACATGCTGTTTTGTTGAGCTGGAAACCCTTCAAACAAAATCGTCTTCTCAGCAAACGTCAGGTTGGCAAAATTGTGTATTTTTTTGTTAATTTATTTAATATTAGCTTGCAGAATGTCTAGAAGTGCGTTTTATATTATTTTTGGATAAATTAGCAACTCTGAGCTAGTTCAAAAAACGTTGGGCCAAAAATGACCCTCTGGGTGTATGGGTTAATCAAATCTCTGGTTCTTTGAGAATCCTTATTGAAGAAAGGTATTTTAATTTAAAAAAATGTGTATTGACTCAACATGTTTACTAAAATAGCTTACTTGCCTGTTCAATAGCAGAAAGCTGGTGTCCTATTAAAGGCTAATTGATTCTTTCTCTCCACACACAACAGTGAGAATTTAAAGAAATGACTATATCCTCCACATGAAAAGGCTATGCTTTGCATTGTTAGGAAGGACTGTCAATCAATGAAAAATATGGCAGATGCATTCATGAATCATTGTCCTATTAAAAAAGTCAGTAAATTCCCATTATAATCACAAAGACAGCCCTGGATCTAAAATTTACACAAGTGAGGAAAAAAGAGATAGGGATGCACTAAATCAGATCATCAAATCATGGTTAATGTTATAATAACATTAAAAAGCGATATCAGATAAAACAGTTTTGGACCTGCACTCCTACAGCACTACAGTGATAAATGATGTCTGAACCGAAATCCTGCAGGCTGTTTGAGGCGGTTCTCTTGGAAACCATTTTCAACAGGGTTAGTGAGCACTCAGCAGCATCTTCCATGAGACTTTCCAGAGTATTTATTGTTAATGGTTTCAACAAAGAATCTCCTAAAGGTGACTAGCATTACCTGAGGTGAAAGATGATTCATAACAGTTAGGCTAATAGCCTAACAGTTAATGTTCTAATGTCGTGTTAAGTGTAAATAAAAACAAATTAGAATTGGTCAAAATATTTTGCAAAACTAAAAAGATGACAGAATGAAAATCAGGGTATATTAGTTGCATATTATTTATCTGCATTAAGTTCTTGTGTGGTCATGCACAGATTAACATTCAGTTGTGAAGCTGTTTTAAAAACAACAAAGATTTCAATTTTAATATTCCAAAAATGAAAAAACATTTGAAAGGTAATTTTTCCATGTTATTACACAATATGGCTAAAAACAAATACAAAAAGATTTCCATATGATATTAACAAAGAAAAAAAGAACAACCAGAAATAAACAAAACATTCTTGCAAAGAAATACTTCTAACAATTTAGGTATTGTCCAGGTACTTTAGTATCAATTTACTTTAATGCACAACACATTTCACCACAAAATGACATGCAAAAACCAAGCAATTACATTCACGTCAATTCATGACATCCTCTGAGTCAAGGTGTAAAAAATTACTTTGTTTTTTCCTAACAAACATATAAAAGAACATCTACAGAAACCTTACGGGCAGTGGAAATAAGAATTTACAGAAAATAATAACTCATCAGTGCTTATGTTTCTTAATGCATTTGGCAGAGAGAATGCCATCATATTCTTAATCTTTTTGAGGAGAGGGCATCCAGGAAGACTCATTGAAAAGAATCATAGCACAAGATAAATGTTGTATGTTAAAATTCAGGTTAGCCCTTGAAATAAAACTACTGTGCATTGCAATTTTCACAGTAGTTGGTCTTTCTGTATCTTCCCTCTTTACTAAGCAGGCAGAACGAGTCCGAAGTGCAGAACTAGCATGCCATCCTAAAAGGGGAGAATAAGAAATGTGTGTAATAAGGAATACAACGTATACAGTAATGTTTTGAGTCCGTAAGAAATTGCTATTTTTATTCCACAAGTGTGCATTAAATTGATCAAAAAAGACATTTAGATTGATACAAAAAAATATACATAAACATTAAGCAGAAAAAAATGGAAAACAATACGAAGAAATGTAAAATACAAGATACAACATCAAATCAGCATATAGAGTGGTGTATGTGTGACATCACTTTGTAGAACAAAACGCAGACACGAGTTAGCATTTTAGCACTTCTGGTCCACTTGCACAGCCTTATAATTGTGCTTTCGTGAATTATTCTAACTCTTACGTTCTGAGAAAATGTTTTTAGATAAAAAACTGAAGAGTTGTCAGAAGCTCAGTGATAGTGACATTGAAGTTGTGGGACTATGGTGCAGTTCATTTGTAACCTACCTTTAGCTTTCTACTTCTGGCGACTACGTTTAGGCTTCAAAATTCATAAAACTGGTGTTTATCTGTGATGGTTATCTCGATGGACAAAATGAGGAAGTATCATAAACTTTTGTTGATCACAGAGCTTGTTTTTGCAGCTAATCCGAAAACTTATGGGAAAACCCTGTGGGGGTTTTGTTGAGGGAACCAGTACGATACTAACTGCCGATTGGCCTACAAAGTCACGTCAGACCTGCACCACTCTATTAAATTTTCAAATATATTAAAATAGAAAGTCTGTGTTTTAAATTTCAATAATATATTTTAAAATATAAAAATTTGTACTATATTTTTGATGAATGTTAATTCACAATGGAAAGCGTAAAATGTCTTTATGACTGTTAATGACGCCTCTACAACACATACAAAACTAAGCAAGAGATAGCCACACATTTTAAGTTTCCTGTATCAAAAAAAGTGTTTTTATTCCCTAAGATAAAAACAAATCCTTAATTCAACTGAAACTGCTAAAAATACAGTTTTCAAAAACAGTTTACTGTAAAATGCTTTTCTGAGAGGCAGCAGCACTTCAAGCTGCAGGTAAGGCTCTAATGTAATTCTGTGTGAAGAGCAAGACAGGAACTGTGTAAGGCGCCTGTAGTTCACACTTATTAACAGCTTACTTCAGGCTCAATCTCTCTAAAAACATCTCAGTGAAACCGCTACAGACTTGAGCAAATCCCAGGAGCCGGGCCATATTTCATTATCCACATTTAATTGTATGCACTCATAGGCAAAAATAGCACAAAAAGCAAAAATATGAAAAAGGTATGTTATATCAGAAACTCACCTGTAATGCATTTTGTCCCATGGTGTTACAAATGTCTCTCAAGGACTGGTATTGCTTAAGAAGATGATCACCACACACAACATCAACCTGCCAAATAAACCACAATGCAAATGCTTTAAATCTGATCAATTTGGAAAATAGCACACCTCTCCTCTACAGTGTTTTTTTTTTTCAGTGACCCTAAAATGCCAGATGGAAATGAACTTCAATTCACCATATGTATAGTGTATACAACACAGCCTCAGTCTACCCCCAAAATGATTAGACAATTTTTAGAGTCTAATATGTGGAGCAGAGCATAGCAGGCTGTCCTGGAGCAAAAACACTTGTTTCCTCTTTCACCTCTATCCCTGGCACTATGAGGTGTTCAACGCCGGGCCAGATCAGATTTAGCCAGGAAAAAACCTTAAGCCAGTAATCCAGATACAACTATTAGCCTTGCAACATGCAAGCAGCCTTCACTAACAACTGCTGCATGTATTGCAATTAATGTTTATTACCAAAAAATAAAACTTCAACTTATCCCTTTTTCAGAACTGACTTTGTGAGCAGAGCAGCATTTAATAGCAGAAATGGAAAACTTGTAATTTTATAATAGCACAATAATTTGAATATTAAAACTTGTGTATTATTTGATCTGTAATAAATCTACTATTTGGGATGCACTGTAAACCATACAATTAATTAATACATGTTAAAAATAAAAAAAATAAAACAAAACATGCATTTACTATTTACTATGGGGTAAGTGTTTGGTTTAGGGTTAGTTGCCATAATTTCCTGTTATTATCATAGTAAGTACTTGTAACTTATAACAAGGACACTGTAAAATAGTGTTAACGTTGAAATATATGGATCTCAAACTGGAGACAGCTCTGTCAGTGGCAGCTGAATAATGAAAACACGGCTCTAGATTTTCTTTTCAAACAGAAACACTGTTATTCACAACGGCAGACACTCATTTCTATGCTTGACTGAGCTGTGGTTCTTTTCAAGGACTCAAATCCTTATCCAGAATTGGGGTTAGAAGAAAAGTAATTAAACAACAATGTGGCAGGATTGTTAAGTGTGACAGAGTCACTGAAGTGTTAAGAGTGAAAAGGAACACCCTAATAACATAATTTCTTTAACCACACTTTCATACGATGACCTATGGTAGAAACCCTAAAGACGGCAAGCAAACATTTTGCTGAATTTAGTCAGGCAAGGAGGCAAAAAATGAAATTTTTGCACTAAATGACTCTGCATAGCTTTACTCGGTGTGAAGGGTAGTTCCCATCCAGTCAGTATGAATGATTGAGTGACTGGCACAGCTGGGGGGGATATATGATATATGTTCACCCCATATATCTTTCAGACCTCTGACATTGCAGACTGTCTGAGGCAGGATTTAATGAAAAGAAAGCTGTTTAAGAACAAGACTTTACCCTGATACAGAGTATGGTTAATAATTAAAAACATACATTGCATTCAAAATCTGTGGGGGAGATTAAATATAAAGGGAAAAAATTAGCTGTTCAACCATGCAGTTTTGACTCAGCTCCATCTTCCTCCTGATAAAAAGCTCCACGTGACGGACAGTGGCTTCCCCTGACACACGCACGTACTTCCTCTCAAGAGGCTTGAGGGTGAAAATATAATCATGAAAAATTCAGCAAGACCTTCAACAATTTCAGACCAATTCTATGCAATGATTCATCTGTTTACATTTTATAAGAACAAATAATATTTTAATATAAGATGCATTATCTCATGTGGATACAGGAAAAACATCACCACAAAAATCCCAGTAATGTGCCACTCTTTTTAGAAGCAAAAATAGAACTGAAAAATTTTGAATATTACCTTATAGTTCTCAACACCCTCTTCAGCTCTATAAATCAAAGATATGCACAAAAAATGTTAGCTGAAACATTTGCAAATCACATTTGTGCTTGTGTAATAAGATGAAATATAATTTATAAATAATACATCATATAGCATTTACAATTGTGCAAAATCAGATCATTTTTAATCAAGAAAAAAAAAACAACACATGGCCTCTCAACCATGGAGTTGGGAATATCTATTGTTTTTATTGAAGACCATACAGAATATTCTGGAATCACAAGATAAATCCCTATTAATTAATTTTTACATCAATATTCTCAGTTTCTGTTAATAAAAAAACCTTGAAAACAACTATAAATATCAGAAATACCCGAGAAAATATCTTAGCCAATATACTTTGAATATTATGTTGGACAGTAGGGGGCCTTGGAGTCAAAAAGGTTGAGAACTGCTGTTTTACAGTCTCTTTTGATTTTAAACAGTTTAGCTCCATCTAGTGAACATAACCTACATGGCATTCAGGCAATTTTAATTGAAACCAACCTTTTACTTTCTTAAAGGGTTAGTTCACCCAAAAATTCTCCCTCACCCTCATATCGTTCCAAGCCCGTAAGACCTCCGTTCATCTTCAGAACACAGATTAAGATGTTTTAGATTTAGTCCGAGAGTTTACTAGCCTGACGTCAGACTTCATACTTCAGCTCCATTTAATTTCGCCTCTTTGATTTCCTTCGAACCGAAAACAGACGATCCAATCAAATGAACAGAGGGCGGGCTGAGAGCTGTGACGCAGACGTTAAGCGCCGAGTTTAAGATTGTTGAAATCGAAAACGACCGCGGATATGGAGACATGAGTTGCAATTTGCTCTGTCGTGGAGAATATTCCCAACATTTGCTAACTGAAGCCCGACCAAGAAGAGTGTTTGTAAAACATTTTGAATGGAGGTGATGTTGTGGGGCCGTACTCCCGACAGAGAGAATATCTCGGTCTCTATCTGTCAAGCTCGAACTAGAATCCTTTTGACAGGTCAGTGTCTCCTTTCTTTTCCAGTTCTTAAATATTGCCATGTCATGCTATAATCTTGCAATTAAGTTGCAGCATTTCCGACAGACTCGAGATGCACTGACTGAAAGCACTAGAAACAGAATAAAATCACTTGTATAAGCAAAATCACAATCAACATTACTGACCCCACAAACTCCAACATCAGAGACACATCTAGCTCAGAGGGAATAGTAAAAACAGACTGAGGCAGCATGTCTTTCTTCTGTCTGTGATGCAGCTTCATTGGGTAAGTAGATGGAGCTGCCACTAGGTGGAAAAAAAATACAAAAAGGAATCATAAGCACATTCAAATCTTAATATTTCTCATTTATATTCAAATAATACACTAGTAAAGTGATTGCATTGAACAAACCTGGTTTAGGAATGTCAAGTCCTCTTCGTTTATAAAATTCACATATACGTGACCTTTCATCTTGAGAGGAAAAACACAAACAACTTATTTTCTGAAATATCATGTTTCTCACACATATCTGGAATGACAAACTGGGCCAACAAATGTGTAGCAGAAGAGAGTTCAAAACTAACTTCACTAACCTCCTTCCAAATATGGAACCATCTTAAAAACAATGTCTTGTAATTGTCGGTCAGGTCTAAAAGAAAAAGGGATGAAATTTGGCTCTGAGGTTGGCAATCATGTTAAAACATGACCAGTGATTAATACGAATCCCTAAACACCCTGGGACATATGTAAGGCTATTATTGCTAATTAGACACAAGGGATTGTCCTGAACATAATAGCTAGACTAAATCTCTAGCGACAGACCAAAACTGGTAAACAAAACTACACCCTAAATACATAATTCACCAAGGATGAAATTGACAAGAAACATAATAAAGAAACAAATGAATGAGAGTAAATTTACCTGATACTGTACAGTGGCTGTGTCTGGTGTACGACAATAGAGCAGTTAGGACACCTGTTGCTGTAGAAAAAGTGCTTGACAATACAGCTCTTACAAACTAAGGAGGAGGAAAAAGGGTGAAAGTTAAATAAACGGGCGTGTTGTAGGTCATGGATTATATGAACAAAAAAACTTTGATATCTACATTGGTGGGTCAGTTGCAGGAAATGTGAACTTACAAGTGTGAAGACACTCTGTGATGGTGGTGGCATCAATGAAAAACCCATTGCAGAGGGCACAGCGAATATAGGGATAAAAATCCCTAAGAGGCAGGGAACGCTATAAACAAAACACACAGATATAAACTATTATATTTGTTATACACATTTAGATGTAAATAATGCACATTATACAGTATTTACTCAAATATGCAATTTAAACACTTATATACGCATGAAAACCTAAGTATATTATTTGGATAACTTACATATAAAACAAACATATTTATAATAGGTGAGTAGTTCTTATATGCAATAATACAATAGCTTACATACAAGTTAAAGGACTTTCATAATAAAAACACGACTAATTTGCTACTTTAGCATTGTACCTCGTCGTCACGATGTTGTTCATTAGCTCTCTGGCTCTCGTCCTCTTCGCAGAGGGAAGCGTCTGTCTGAAAGCCCCCACGCGTGGATCCCTCCTCCTCCACTAATGTTACAACTCCGTCCACAGTTCCGTCCATAGAGCACGCAAAGAGTGAAGCCCCTAAAACAACTGCTGGAGAACTAATACAAACGCCTGCCTGGTCTATATTTAGGGGCTGAGTGAACTTATTCGAGATGAACCACAAGAAGTTAATTTCAGATATAAGTTTCACTTCAGATCACTTGTGCACCTCATACACCTTCACGGTGAGCGCGGCAGCGCGCAAAATACTCCAGTGACGTCATTTAATGAGGGTAGAATAAAAGTCCCCAAATGAAAAAAATAAATAAATAATAAATAAATGTATCAATTAAAAAAAATATAAATAAATAAACAAATATATTATAAACTATTACTACAAAATAGTATTATATTTTCTTTCATAGTTCGCATCTACTTCACACATCCAGACCAAAACAATGCTTTATGAGATTGAGGGTCAACTGACAAAGTCTTTACAAAATACTTAAGTTTACGGTTGTTGTGTTAAAAAACTGACTTAATTTGAAAAGCTTTAACGAAATCTACTCTGTGTTTTAATGAACTGCATCAACACCTTTTACTGTCTATGACCAACACACAATATTATAAAATATAATAAATACACACACGACCAAGTGGACAATGCTAAAACATTTAGGTAGATCTCGCATTCGCATATGTAGACAACTTGTAGAATTTGTGCAGTTTGTGTTAATTCAACAAATTAAAATTACATTTTTTAATTTGTTAAATTAAAAAATCAGTCTGTTGAAATATTGATGGGGTTTAAAGAACACCAAAGCATAACCCTTTCTTAAATTATCCTTCCTATCCTTCCTTGCTATATATTATTTTGTTGTCTATTTTTGCAATTAATGGTTTTTTATATATGTTTCTCATATTTGCTGTGTGTATTGTTTTGTTTAGTAAAGTATTTATAAAATGACTTTTTTTCGAATAGGGTGTTTGAATGGAAGTTTTCTTCCCTCTATCGGCACAAGAGAGAATGACAGCAAAGATGGCGGCGCCTATGAACAACGTGGATGAAATTCGTGATAGAGTAATATTGGGTGAATTTGGCGTAAAAAATGTAAGTTATGAACTCTGCTGGCTTTTTATTAATTCATATAGTGTTCATTGTGTGTTCATGTCGATATAGGCTGTTTCAATCTCAGTTTATGCATTAATTAGATAACGTTGCACATGCAATGTTGGTTTCTTCGTATATGAACTGCTGTGTTTTTTTTGTTTATTTTATTTATATGATCATGCTTAATAGCTTGTATTTCTGTAAACTACATATGTAACTACTATTTTACAGGTCCATACTACAGATTATCCAGGAAATTACCCTGGTTACGATGACACATGGGATTTTGAAAAATTCAAAAAGGTGTGTGAATTGTATATGATTTCCTTTATAATATAATGAATACCACGCTGAATCTGGTGTTTAATATGTAATTGATGCAAAATGTGTATTTTACTCTTCCAGAACTTCAGGATCGATATAGTTAATTTTGATGAAAACACGTTGGAGTTCGATATGATTGGAATTGACGCGGCCATCGCCAATGCATTTCGCCGTATTTTACTTGCTGAGGTAATGATGTTATTGTCTGTTTGTGTACATGTTGTATTATTCCCATCATCACCTTTACTTAAATCAGGAGGTGGCATTCATCATGTTCTTTGAACTGTAGCGTTTATTTTCTTCCTCATTCATTTGACTATGTAGGTCCCAACAATGGCCATTGAGAAAGTCTTCATTTACAATAACACATCGATAATTCAGGATGAGATTTTATCTCATAGGCTTGGTCTTGTGCCCATTAAAGCAGATCCTCGTCTTTTTGAGTATAGGAATCCGGGTAAGTTAATTCTGGAAACACATTTTAATTTAAAGTGACAATTAATAAGATTAATGTTTTTGTTATGGTGGCACAAATGCCAAAATTGATGGTAGTTTGACCGCTGAGTGTGTTGTGTTTATCAGAGGATCAGGAAGGCACAGAAATTGACACCATTCAACTTCAGCTGAAGGTTAAATGCACAAGGAATCCTAGAGCCCCCAAAGACTCTTCAGATCATAAGGAGTTGTATCTCAATCACATGGGTGAGTAAAATGAGGTTTATTTATTTATTTATTTTTTTGGATGACAAAATCAGGCATTTTATTTTTTCTTCCGAGGTTTACTCTTTAATATACATTTTGTTTTATCCGCCCTCTCTCTGGACCGTTTTTTTGTGCCCTATAAAACTAATTTAAACTTATGACTCATTTCTATTTTTGTTAAATGTGTTGTTCCAAACCCATATGATATTTAACTTGTGGGTTAAAAAAAATTGCAAATGAAAGTCTCCACATTTGCTTTGCTTATCAGTATGGTTTGGTCTTACTTTTTTTTTTATTTCTGATTTTAATAATAATAATTGTTATTATGAATTACTTATTATATGAAGAATTATTTTTCCTATATAAAAATGGTAAACAAAGAAATATTATTGTAATATTTCATTGTAAACAATAATATATTTTATTAAATGTTATTTTTTTAGTACAGGTGTAAAATTACAATTCTGATATAAATGTTTGTTTTAATTTCTTCATTTTCAAAACTTAAGCTTTTACTTTACTGGAAAACCGCAGGGAGCCCATAAAGCTTCTTTTTTGTTGGCAAAAGCTGATGTATAAGCATTCCTCATTACAAGTTTGGAAGATGGTTATTGTCTTCCTAAATGCATGTTATAACTATCCCAAACTCAGAGCACACACAAAGATGAGTTTGTTTGGAGCACCATTACTCTGAACCGAGCCGCTCTGAGATGCTGAAAATGCTGGATCATGACATTAGCTGCTTGCATGTACAGTTAATGAGCATGTGCAACACACTGAAACATGCAGCACATATACATGAATCGCAGCCTTTGATAATGGCAGTAAACCATTTTGAAATTTAATCTGTTTTATTTACATTAATTGTACAGCTCTAAATGCAACACAAAAGATGTTAGGCTTCAGGATTCAGTCAGTCACCTTTCCTTATATGTGAAAAATTATGTAATGGAAGTAAAAGGGGATTTACATGAAAAAGAGTCCTACAGTTTTGGAACAACAGTTTGTGTAAATAAATAATGAGGGTTTCACAAATATATTAATTCCCAACCATGACAAACATTCTAGATATCACTGCACTGTTTTACAACATGTCACTGAAAACTTGTCTTTTGTTTCAGTGTACTCAGGTGACATAAAATGGCTCCCAGTTGGAAATCAAGCCGATGTGTTTGCAGATGCCAAGATTGGACCTGTGCATGGGGACATTCTCCTGGCACAACTCCGACCAGGGCATGAACTTGATATAGTCATGCACTGTGTCAAAGGAATAGGTGAGTAATATAAGAGGCCAAGAAGATGTTTGATTTCCAGGGAGGCATATATATTTTTCTTTAATAAAGGTTTAGTTATTATCTAACTCCAGTGTCCAATCCCTAGATTCCTGTATATTGTTTATGAATTGTGTGATTAACTGGAGAGATTTGTTGCACCTCCCAGGCAAGGATCATGCCAAGTTTTCTCCAGTGGCCACCGCAAGCTACAGACTCCTTCCTGAAATCACATTATTACAGACCATTGAGGGAGAACAAGCGGAGAGGTTAAAGCGGTGCTTCTCTCCTGGAGTTATTGAGCTAGAGAATGTGAACGGTAGGGCTACTCCTCTACATTTACATGTAGTCTTGATATTTGGTGCTTTTGTTGTTGTATTATTATCCAATAATTGTGAATTTCAGGAAGGAAGATAGCTAAGGTTGTCAACAGTCGTTTGGACACATGCAGCAGAGAAGTTCTTCGGCATGATGACTTGAAGAACTTGGTGAAACTGGGCAGAGTGCGGGATCATTTCATATGTATGTTCGCAACCAAAATTGTTGCATTAGGATTGTTTTGTGGTGATTTACCAAAGGTAATGTCACATGTTCTTCTGTGTTTTCTTTTTAGTCTCAGTGGAGTCCACAGGGATCCTCCCTCCTGATGTCCTGGTTACCGAGGCCATTAATGTCCTCATCTCTAAATGCCAGAAGTTTCTCACAGAACTTGATACGACAGAAATCGACTAGATGGAGGAAAATAAGGCTAGTCACAATCATCCTATAGCTTTGAATGAAATGACATTGTACATGCATTTTTAAAGGACAAGTTCGGTATTTTATACTTATAGCCCTGTTTTAAGATCGTTTCGGATGAAATAGGACGATTAAGATTGAAATTTGGGCACATGCTGCTGGCCCCCACTCCAACCTCCACAATGGTTGCATAGGTGCACTGGAACTATCCTTCCTAAAACGCATTAAACTTTAGTTTACAAAGACGTGAAACTCACTGAGTGTTTTGGGGTGTTCACTGATAACCTCACACAAAAATCTCTGCAATAGATGCTTTCCAACAGGTTTTATCATAGTTTTTTTCAGAGTTGGACAAATACTACGATAAAACCTGTTGGAAAGCATCTATTTCAGAGAGTTTTGTGTGAGGTTATCAGTGAACACCCCAGAACTCTCAGTGAGTTTCACATCTTTATAAACTAAAGTTTAATGCGTCTTCAATCTTAATCGTCCCATTTCATCCGAAACGATCTTAAAACAGGGCTATAAGTATAAAATATCGAACTTGTCCTTTAAGCTTTAGATAAAGTCAAGTTAATCTAGTCAAGCCATGTCAAGTTAATCTGATTGGTTTGAGATGTCCATCTATAACTTAACATAATTCTGTAAACCACATATTTGGCTATACATTTTGTGACATATTTATGTTTTACCAATGTAAATTAAACTTTTGTTTTTTGAGAAAAAAAGTATATTTTCTCTCAATCTCTGTAGTCAACATCTTAACAAAGCACTTTGCCAGAGTCTTCTCAGTCTTAGCCCCTATATTATATTATATTATATAATATTTCTGAGTTACTGGAATTAGGGATGGGCGATATGACAAATCACAATTCTTTTTCATGTTGGTTTTACTATTTTGCAAGTGACTGAGTATTACAGCCAAACTAATGTCCCTATTTTAAAAACAAAGCCTTACAAGGTAACAACATATACAATAAAAAAGAATGGCAGACATTTAGGCCAAAGTCAGGAAGATAAAAATCTTTGTCATTATTTTCTTTATTAAAGTTCTCAAAACAGTGAGTGGTATTGTTTGTTTTGTATCGTTTTATTAACAGTAAAGGAATAGTTCCCCAAAAATGAAAAGTGTAATTTACATACAGTACACCGACATGACATAACTTGAATTTGACTTGCTTTCATGAGACTCATACAATACAACGTGACAATATTATTACAAATTAAAATAACTTTTCTATTGTAATATATTTATACAATATAAAAATTCAATTTATTCCTGTAATGGAATGGCGGCAGACATGGTCAAATGTTTAACCGGCAAGGCTTTAAAGCACCATCAAATAATGAACTTCTGCAGTAAATTGCAGTCTCCTGTGTGTGTAACTCGACCTCTGTGTTAACGTGATGTGAATGTAGTTGCATTGTACAATATATTGGGACAGAGAAGCCAGAACACAGACACAATACAAACATTTAAAATGTGATGGAACACAAATTCAGAAAACTTGAATTTAACAATATTAATACATTACAAATTAAAACACTGATAATATTTATTAAATGTACATATTTAATTTATTACAGCCGGCACGGACAAGGAAACACGGACACACGAGACTCACCAACAGCTCTTACACAAACAAAACTAGACAAGATACAATGGAAACATGAGGGCTATTTATGCACCAAGACTGACTAACCAGAAACGCCTGTGAACAATCAAAACAGTCAACCAATAAGAATATGACACATAAGACTAGGGAAGCAAAATACATAATTTCATGATGGCAGTGGAAATACATGACAAACTGGAAACATGACTATGAGAATTAACATGAAACAAAACCCAAAACTAAATGTGACAATATGAATACAAATTAAAATAACTGTTTTCTATTTAGTAAAAATGTTATTTATTCCTGTGATGGACTAATGACAAATGTTTAACCAGCAAATCTTTAAAGCATATGCAAATAATGAACTTTAACATTCATAATACAGCAAATAATTCAGTTGATGGGCCAAATTGATTTACATAGTATTTCTTTATATAT
Organism: Pimephales promelas; assembly: GCF_988280905.1. Lineage (NCBI taxonomy): Eukaryota > Metazoa > Chordata > Actinopteri > Cypriniformes > Leuciscidae > Pimephales > Pimephales promelas. Next base: position 15,686,029 of record NC_142779.1, read on the forward strand.
ATATACTGTATATATGTACTAGGAAGTCAGTGGGGTCCATCAACTGTTTGGTTACTGATTCTTCAAAATATCTTCTTTTGTGTTCAGCAGAAGACAGAAATTCATACAGGTTTGGAACAACTTGAGGGTGAGGCCATCACTCTTTGCGTGCATTTAGATTTTTGTTTCCATTTCTTTTGGATCATACATCTTCATAGTTTCCACAAGAAAAAAAGAAAAAAACTAAGCGTTTTTCAGTATTATTGTGCTTGCCAGTTTTGCTCTGTATCAGTGAAATCAAATTATGTGTCTTGGTGAATGGTGATGAATGCAATCAAGTCAGTCTTCTGAAATGTCCTTAATTAATTACACGTATACCTCGACACAGTTTAAACATCTAATGCACGTAGGACTAAGTAATGCAGTACTATCGGGACGTTTTCCTTTTTATCATGGCAGTGACCCTGAAAATTTGACTTTTTGTTCAGTTCAGTGAACTTACTTAGGTATTTATGTAGTACTTGCTTGGAAAGTTTCCATCTTCTAAATGTCTATATTTCACATACAGATCATCCCCAATAGATGTGGAATTATTGTTTGCATCAGTGCTTCTAAAGTGCACATGCTGAGGTTCTTGTCTGCTTTGAGTTACATACAAACATGCTGACTAAATTATTAGATAATGTCCAGCATATGCTGCTATTGCTAGAGGCAGATGTGTCTAAAGTAGCTTTGCATTTGCACTGTAGGCATTGTTTGGCACAATGAGGGCTGGAGTCAGCACAATGAAAGCATTATGCGTGAAATCCTGTTTTTTTTCTTGCCAGATGATACAAACACCAAAGCACCTGATGAAGTTCCTTCAGATTTATGCATGATCTAGATACTTCACTTTGTATCTAATTACTTTTGTTGACCTCAATAGGAGAAGTTCTTTGCCATTCCCACACATTAATTCTGCATTTTTAGTCACATTTTCACTTATTATTATGGGTGGGCACAACATCTGCAGTAGATCATTTTGAGCTGTATTCTACCAAACACCCGCCCACCCATAATGCTCAAGCAAATAGCCACATAATCGCACACAATGTGTACAGACTGTTGAAATTGGGCCAGGTTGTCTTCGGAGATGGCGAGTCACAGAGGGAAGAGGCACTAAGTGGGTCACCTTCCATTGTGCGGCTCGCATCATTAGAATGGTTCTGCCGAGACTGGTTGAGACTGGAGTCGTTTGGCACTCTCCGTTCCTCTCCATCATGTCTCATTACTTCGCTTTGCTCTTGGCAGGCACCGGACACTACTCGAAGCATAAAAAGACAGAAGAAAAATCTCATATCCTTGTTGGCCAGAGCTGTTGTTTATAAAACATACTGTATTTTTCTAAGCAAGCAAATTATGGTGAAAGGATCACCCAGTTCCTCGGCCCATTTGGTGGAATTTTCTTTAAAACAGTTTGACAGATCATTAAGATAAGGCTTATTATATTTTTTGACTGTCTGAATATGACCATTTTTCCTAACTACTACGGTTTTCCATTGCTAATAAAACAAATTGCTTTTGATTTCATGCTTATTATATCTTTTGACTGTCTGGATATTACCATTTTTCCTAACTACTTCAGTTTTCCATTGCTATAAAAAACAAATTGCTTCTGATTTCAACTTAAGTCAAATAATTTGACAAATGTCTCAGTCTTCACATGAATGGCAGTGGAAGTTTAATGCAAGAATATGGGCTGTTTTAGCCACATTAAAGAATGACATTGCTGTAAAAGCCTGCTTAAACCAAGCTAAACTTGTTTGCTCATCTTCCACATTGGTCAGGCAGGTCTGTTAGCTGGTATCAGAGGAGCTTTGGGCAATTTTCACCCAGCCTGAATGGGCAGAAAAGCGCCCAATATCTTTTTAAAATCAGTCAACAGACCAGTTTGGGAGACCAGCAAACCAGACATGACTGGTTTAAGAAGTTTTTATTGGCTGGTTTTCACTTTTTAGCTGGTTAAGCAGGGAGACCATCCAGCTAAATATGCTAAAGGGTTGAGGATCTGTTAAACCAGCTAAGACCAACAAACCAGCTTAGATTTATTCCAGTAATAAATCTCTCATTTGCCAATACTGCTAAAAACCCTACTTAAACTAGCTGGATCTGGTTTAGATTGGTCTCCCAGTCTGCTCCACTTGTTTTTCAGCAAGTCTCCCATTTTGACTAGCTGAAAAGTGACCAAAATCCAGATAAAAACTACTTAGCCAAGCTGGGGACCAGTTTAAATCAGCTAAGACCAGAAAAAAACGTTTGTTTTGTAGTAGACTAATGAATATATCATCTGAAAAAAAAACGTGATATCGTCTGGTCTCCAAGCCTCGTCAAGCTGCTCTTCAGCAAGACTGTATCAATATCCTTTTAAAACCAGTCAACAGATCGGCCTGACAAGGCTGGGAGAAGACCAGATTAGGCTGGTTTAAGATGTTTTATAAGGGCCAGGTGACCAACTGATATCCATCTAAAATCAGCTTAGCCAGTCTGGAAGCCCAGTTTACACCAGCAAAGACAAATAAACCAAGTTTTTTTTTCTTTTTTAGCAAGCTAATACACATTTCTCATTCGATAATGCCACATATAAACTATTTCCATTCAACATAATTAACCAAACTCTTTGTTTTCATTTAAAACACAGTCTGTAAGGATCCATCTCCGAATGCTGATTAATGACCAATTTGGTGTGTTCTCAGATAATCTTTGCATTAAGCGACGTCCGTCCTCGTCGCAGGTCACAGGTGGCTGGGCTCCTGGGGCCCAGAACGAGTAGAGTTAATTGAACATGAGGCGCCCGTCCGCCTGCCTACGTGCTCGCCGCCTGAGTGGAACTGTGTATTTCCAGTGAGTGAGAGATGGAATAATGCCGTGCCTTGTGTGCCCCGGCGAGCTATCACTGCTCTGCCGTTGCCATGGTGACAGTGCCCTCGCTGGGTACAGCGGGCTGGAGAAGTTGCTCTAGCTCTGCGTCATATTTATTCCAGTGGATCAGTGCGCTCTCTCCCGCCTCCTCCTTTTGCTCTCCTCTACGCTCTCTCTCTCTTTCTCTCTGTCCATGCTTTTTAGGGCTAATTGACCCAGCTCCAGATCATCAATATACAGAGCTTCGACTACCACAAACAGCTCAGACCCCGAAGAGGTAAATTGTGGTGAGGAAAACAATGTGGAACATTGTTAACTTGATTAGATTCATCTGGGTTTTTTTTTTAAATTCAAGTGGTGATAAATCGACTTGGTTTTGTTGTTGTTGTTGTTTTTATTCTTTTCATGCACTTAATTGAATCAGGAGTTGATTATAGATCCTTCCTCTGTTTGTTTCTCGACAGCACGGCAAAACCAGGAACACCGCTGTAACTGCGAGGGAAGGTGAGTGAGTGTCAGCGCATGCAGGTAAACATCTAGGCTTCAACAATGGTGGAGTCAGAGGAAAGACAGAGGAGGGATCATCTTTGTTTTTAGCAGAGTTGGAGTGTGTGAGCGTGTGACTGAGGATGAAGGAGAGAGAGGGAGGGAGGGAGGGAGACCTGATTGTGCAGTCTGTGGTGAAGAGCATCTCCCGAGGCTCAGCGCTTCAAAGCCAATCTGGGGCTCTGAAAACAAAAAGCCATTTCCTACAGCGGCGCAAGGAAACCCCTCAATGTGAGACTATTCTCCATGGAGTGGCCCTCTTTGTTCTTCGATCACTGCGTTTTGGACCGCAGCTCCTCTCGGCTGTGGAAAGTAAATCAAATGAGATAATCAGAGGCATTTTGAGAGTAAATAATTGCAGAGCACATCTGATTTTGTATCTGATTGGCAGGTCGTTTGTGTCTGTAAGGGATGGAGAGTGTTGTCTCAATGTCGGCATATTGATTTTGAGTGACAGGTGACATGTAACAGCGGTGCGATGAAAACAGAGCACTGTTCCCTAGATACGCTGGATGAGAGTCTGTGAAATCAAGAGGTTGCTGAGTGCTCGCTCACTCCCCCCCCCCCCCCCCCCCTCTGGAGTTGTCAGGCGGCTTTGACAGGGTACGTAAAGGACCAGTGGTGTGTGAGATTCCGTAGTTAGAAGCACAGCCCACTGGGGGGAGAGGCTTTGAGAAGGGAGAAGCAGGGCAGAGCGGGGGAGGCGTCGGGTCGATCGCGGGGCTGACACAGAGTGGGTGCCATGTGGACAGGGACCTCTGTCTGTCCTTTGGGACTATGAGAAAGCCAATGAGTCTCTGAAACCGGGAGGGTTGAAGATGGGACCGTGCAGTTAGAGACAAAGACAAAGGCTGAGCTTTTTTAATTACAAAGTGAATCACTTTTTAAATTTTTATTGTTGTCTGTGAGTGCTGTCAGTTTTAAACACGGGCTCCTTGAAGAGTTCTTTCTCCAATGTCCCAGTACCCCAGGTACGTTCTGAATTTTTAATCTGGAAAATGGTTCAGCCATTAACTGGACCATTTTTCTTGTCGTTGAGAATATATGACAGTTGCTACATGTATAAAACAAGGTATTTCTATGTTGTTGTTTTGACATGTACTATAGAAATACCATGCTATTCCTAAAAGTAATCGTGATTGTTGATGTCATGCATTATGAATAAGGTAACCATTAACAAAATCATTCTTTTGTCAATAAGAGTGAATCACAGCTACTATATTCACAGAAAAGGGTAATACTATGTACAGTACAATTTGCCTAACAATTCTATCACTACTCTCAAGAGTTACAATACTTATTTATATTGTGAATACCAGGGTATTCTTAAAAGTATCTTGATGTTCAAGGGGGAGATCATGCTATATGAATATGGTAACAATTAACAGTCCCATTTTCCCCAATAAATCACAGTTACTATATTTACTAAAAAATTTACTAAAATCTATCTATCTCCTAAATAAATAAAAAAACACAAAAAATACAATTGTTTAAATGCTTATTATGCATATTCAATTAATAGAGTTTATATGGATATTTGCTATACTAAAACTTATATATATTGTATTAACAACAACAAAGGTAATTTAAATGAAAAATGGGAAATGAGCATTAACTACTAAATATCCATTATTGACTAATGCAGATTTTTTTAAAGTACATTTATTATATTGTCTAATAATACTCATATATTGTGCATACCCCACAGTACGTTTCTGTGAAGGTATCAAATAGAGAATTATGCATAGCTATGCATAGGTTACTAAAATGCACAGAACGTGCAAAGAGGAGAAGGACAGCTGTATATGAAGAGAAGGGAGATCAGTCATGCAGCATATAGAGTGTGTGTGTGTGTACGTGTGTTTCACTCTGGCAGGGGTGAGCTGTGCAGCAGACCCCTGGGAGCATCAGGAGGGCAGGTTGTACGTGTGTATGTGTGTGTTTATGCTGTGTGTCGTAGCTCCACTAGGCGGTAATGACTTCGTGCCTCTGGGCTCTGGCTGCCTCTGTTTATCTCCGTTAGCAGCACAAGGCAAAAATAGGCAATACACAGAGAGAAAAAAAGAACAGCATCACATGGCCAATGTGCTCTAAAATGTGCCTCACAGGTCACTTTGACAATGTTGGCTCTCGCTTCCACTCTCCCTCCTTCTCTGTTCCTCTCCTGTGTCACACACACTCTCTGTCTCTCTCTCTCTCTCTCTCTCTCATATTTTCTCCCTCCCACAAGTATTGCAATTTGCATATTAATGAACCTGGGCGCAGTGTCGAGCAGGAGTGTAATTCCTACTTCCTGTTACTCGCAGAGCTCTTGTTTCTACATTTTGATTTTTTTTGTGCCCTCCTCCTACTGACTCCCCACCCCTTTCTGCCTGTTTCTCTTTCTCAGAAGAAGCCCATGCTAGCAGTGCGTGGACTGAACAACACCATTTCATTAAGAGCAGTGCCAAACATGTGAGAAGATGTCTGTTGGAGGTTGTGCTTGCCCAGGTAAGAGCTCTAATTTCATCTCTTTTGCATGGACTGCTTCAGGCAGGAGTTGCGAAACAACATGGGGTTTTTGGGAATGAAAGGGAGAGGACTATACCTAGAAGACTTCACATCTCTTGTGCCCCAATGTGAAGCCACTTAGGTCATGTGTTGTAGTCTGCACTGTATGGCCTGTTTATTTGAACGTTAAAGGAGCATTGCATAAATCAGCATTCCTGTACGGCGACATTTGTTTTAGAAGTTCATTTGTGTATTTTATTTGTCCATGCAATGACATGCGTTAGTTTGTGCAAGAAATGTGTATGTGATCTTAGAGCAGAGACTTCCTGGACATTGCTGTGACTTGAATAGTCTCCCTGACTGGTGTGTATAGTTGTGCGGGGTGCTTTCCTTTCTCATATGACGTCAACCTTCACTCGCATCTAAAAGTGCTTTGCATAGAAAAGCAAGCAAACGCTTTTGATTGAGCAGGACACTGTGGCAGTTTAACCTTCTGACGGTTATGAAAAACATATTCTCTTTGTTTTTCCTTCATGAATCATGTTCTGAAAACATTTTTAGGCTTTGGTTTGTCATTTGTGCCGATGGCAGGGAATAATATATGGATTGTTTCTGTAAAGGAAGAAAAAAACACCCAACACAAATTCATTCATCTGAATTGCAAACATTTTTCAGATGTTGAAGGGGTTTGAAATCAAAGGCATTGACTTTTTGGCAGCTGTTCTTGAGACTGTTGAATAGAGACATCTGTCTTAATTAATTTATATAAGAGGAAATGCAAGATTAGTCACAAGCATCAATCACTGTTTTTTTTAATACACAAATCAGTCTTAATTTATATTTATTTGAATAACTATGTATTTTTTGTATTATTACTTATATGTATTATGCATTACAATAAACTCTTTTTTTTAAAAAAACCTAAAAAATATATATATTTATGTATGAATTTATAGATTTTTTAAATGTTATATAATTTTTATTCAACATATTTTATATTGTTTGTGTGTGTGTGTATATATATATATATATATATATATATATATATATTTGTATTTAATTTATATGTTCATATTTGTATAAAATTTTATAAAATTTATAAAATTTATCTTTAAAATATTAATACTTGCATGCTTGTATCCAAAGCAATGTAATTGCATTTAAAGTATACATTTGATGAGTTTAAATCGAACCCATGACTTTGGAGTTGCTAAATCCACACTCTGAGAAGATGGGACAAAATCTTTATAAAAATGTGTGCACCGTCCGTGACTGGCCTTAGCTGAGAGTCAAGTGATGCTTTTGGAGACATGGCTCCATGCTGGTGATCTAACAACAAGTCTCCTCATAGGGAATCTCTAAACCAGATTCAACAGAACTGTGTGGTCCACTCAATGGCAACATGAAACTTCTTGAGGCTTGCTTAGTTTGACCATACACCTTGTGAAAAAAATGTTACGAGTGACACATTGATGATATAAAGCTGCATTATTTTGCCATCTTTACCTTTTGGAATCTTAGCATCTGAAGGTTACCTGTGAATGAATGTACGCAGTTTGTTTGAGTGTGGTCAAGCATGCTGGAAGCAGTGATGTAGCACATGTTGACTTTGCTGTGTATGTACCCCACTGTGCGCCGTCACCTAAATAGAGAGATCACATTTAGACACAAGGCACCCATGTCTCTGACCAAGTCTTTCTCTTTCACAAGTTATAGTCTTTGGATCACTTAAAAAACGTTTTTAATAGAGTCCATATGTTCAGTCTATAGGAGTTTCAAATTCCAAGTACCATGTTCTTGAGATCTGTTGCATCATGGAAAGATAATCCCAATTAGAAGGAACATAGCGCTTGTCCTCTCCCTCACTGTGATAAAGATTAAAAACAGGGTGAATGGCATCAAGGCAAGTTTGGACCGGTGTGGAGATTGCTTCGTTGCCATAAACACAAGGCAAGCAGTTTCTTCAGACGCTCTCAAGTCAGATTTTTATCTCAGCACAAGAGCCAACCACAAAAGCCTCTCTGGCAACCTCATTGATAAACAAGCCAAAATTTGGCACATAACATTTGTTTAAAATCAAGTCACAAGGGTACATTTTTACGAGCGTAGTCATGGAAATTTCCACAGACATGTGTCCTGTCTGATTGCTTTCCTTTTTTTGTGAAGTGGGAGGCGGGAAAGAGGGTGAAGAGAAGAAAGAATGAGACGGGGCGAGACTGAAACGGAGGTTTGGAGCGCGAAAGACGGCTCTTTCTTGCTTTTGTGTGGGGTCCCACTGCGCCATTTCATAAAAGGCAGGGGAGCACCATAAAAGCCTGCTTGTGATGTTCACCTCTGTCAGAAACACGATGCAATCTGTGCTTACAGCGCACTCGACACAGGTTTCGTTTGAAGTCTGGTTTGTTTACATTCCTATGCTGGTGTGGGCTGCACGTACAGTGGGCTGCCGTGATCCTCCCGCCTGGATTAGCGGATACATTGCAGAGCACGGATTGCACGCTTTTAATGGCCTCTTTTATAGCTTTGTTTGAGCTATAGATAACAACCCATACCGACGCTTTTAAATGTGAGCTACTAAGCTCCATCCAGCTGCTCTCTGCCACTCGATTCTCTACCTCTCACCTACAAGTACTCGATATCAGCATGTGTCCTGTTACCTCATGCAAAAAAGTCACATGGCCCCTTGATTAGATGGAAATGACTTTAAGCGAAGCTAAAACGGTCACAAAGCGAGCCTGTTTCAAGTTGCACTATGGCGAAAGGGTTTGGGTGTGCCTGTCAAGTTAAGAGAAGCTGGTCTGGTTTACCATCTCCCTGCTGGACTGGTAATGCCTGTGCACAGTGCCTTTAGCGTGCATTTGTGTGCGCTTGTGCAACCTCTCCCCCTCTCCAGCCCGTGGCTCACAGATCAGTCTCATTACACAGTGCTAGAACAAAATGGCTTCCTGTGCAGAAAAAAAAGCTCCCCTCAACTTGTCAGCATTAGACGGGGATGTTAGAACTCGTTATGTCACGTGTCAATGATGGTGAGGAAATATTAGATGAGAACTGGCATTTGCCAGCTGCACAAATCCACCACTGTAAGAATCAATCGTTGTCTGAACAAAATGACACATGATTTTACGGACTGAATGAAGATTTATTAGTGATGCTTGGTCGGATATGCATTACTTTTGCTATTGCTTATGGTACCTCTATTATTATTAAACTTTGGCATCTGTGGAAATGAATGATACCTTAAATCATGCGGCAAAATGATGAGAGCTGTTACTTTTCCAGTATTGTTTCAAACTGGGGTGTTTCTGGGGGACCACTGTCTGCAAAAGGGGATTCTGCAAAACATTTGAAAGAAAATGTATTTATCTTTTTTTTTTTTAAACTCATTTAAAGATTTTTGACATTATTTAAATTGTAGGGCATTCAAAGTCAGCATTTTAAAGTAAGGTATTTTTGGAAATTTTTTACACTGTCTCATTTTAATAATTTGCAGAATTTGACATCATTAATGTTTCATTGTGCTGTCTAAAGAATTCACAATAATTTTATTCTATTGACAGCTTTATCATACGTGACACTTTCAAGAATGGTTTGTAGGCTTATTGTGTTGTTTCTCCATAAAAACAGTCAGTTATATGAAAATAATATTTTATACTCACCTATTTAATCTGGGTCACTGTATTTAAATTCGGTCGCAGCAAGGTAGTCACAACTGTACTGACATGTGATATTGCTATTATACAGGCTACTAGTTTAATGAGTAAATATTGAGTCACTTAGCCAACATTTCAATCAAGGACAACAGTTGGTTTGTCTGTGTTTTCGCCGCCATTGAAAATACCATAGTTTCAAACGAAGCCAGCAGCAACCAGGCAGCAACACACAGTGGCGTTTCCTTCCTGAAGCGAATCGGTTGAGTGAATGAATCAATGAATCACTGAAACAATGAATGTTTTCATATGAAAATATGTTAGAAATAGAAAGAGTATAGTTATTAATTATGTGATTAGGCATCTGAATTCACAATAGTTTTGTTCTTGATTGAATTGTGATTCATTACAGGCAGTCACTGTCGCCACCTATTGGTGCAATTTAGGTGCAGTAAAAGTCATTAACGAAAAATGTAAATTTTTTGTTTTGTAATCAGAATAAAGAGCAGTGCTGTAGTTGAGCCCAAGTTAATGTGAGAAACAAAATGTAAGAAAAGAAAAATCAGAACTGTATCTCATAGTGATGAGCATCAGCTGTTTGCTTCTCTATGATTTCCAACTCAGTGGTTCCTGAGACCTCAATAAACTTCCATGACCCGTCCATGAGGCTGCTGTTGCCAAGAGAAACACACTGAACACAACAGACCCCTCACACTCTCTCTATACCTGAAGTGTGTGTTTTATTTAGGGAACACCTAAAAAGTGCCTGAACAGATTTATTTCCAATGGCAGCGAATGTGTTTTCCTCAGTGTGTTTTACTGCTCATTGATTTTTCTCTGTATTCTCATCAAGAATGTCTCCTGCTGCCTTTTGAGGTCTGACACTTATGTTTGATAGCATAGTCTTTCCCAACAAAGTCAACAAACACCACAGTTACTTATTAGTCATTTATCAGACAAAATATACTCTGAAAGTCACTTTGGATATGAAAGTGCACTTGTATATCCAAAGTGACTTGCAGAGTATATTTATTGCATGTTCAGTTGCCATGGAGTGACCTAAGGTTAAGTGCTTTGCCCACATCTTTAACCAGAAACCACTGCAGTGCAGCAGCAGGCAGAATATTCATTCACTGTATATTTGTTAGAGCCTTCATCGTATTTCCTCTCACAGTAGTGTTATAATGCATGTTTCTAAGTGATTTAGCAGCTTAAAGAGATGCTTGCAACAAAAAAAGCCAGTCAATTTAATTCACCAGTGGGTTCACTTAGCATTGCATCTGATTGTCTCTGGCAATCAAATGTCTGTAAGGCTTTAAGGTGGTAATGAGTGGTTTGTGATGAAAAGAAAGAAATCTGAAGAGGCAGTTTGATCCCTGCTGGGTCAGAGCATCATCATCTGTAGGAACACAGGCAGACTTTTAAAATGTGTACTGTGTACATTGCTTTTGTCAAGGCGAGTCATATTTAGGGTCAGAAAGGTTTTATTGTTTTGTTTTAAAAGAAAGTAATACTGTTATTCAGCAAGGATGCGTTCAATTAATCAAAAATGACAGTAAAGAGTAAAGACATTTTTTACAAAAGATTACTATATCAAATAAATGCTGTTCTTTTGAAATTTCCATTCTTCATATAATACTGAAAAAAAATATCACGTACATATTAAGCAGCACAGTTTATTTCAACATTGATCATCATAAATGAATAATCACGCTGTAAAAAAAATATTTTCAAGATTTGTTATCACAACATTTTTTCTTTTGTCAAATCAACTTAAATAATTTATTTAGTTCAAATAACTTATTATTTTGAGTTTCTGATGATTAAATCAATCTCCTTCATTATATTAACACACTTTTTCCAGTTCAATCAACTTAAAATTTTAGGCAACCAGGTTACTTAATTTTTTAAGTTAAAGAAACAATATTTTTTTTTACAGTGAGAGTAATGATGCAGAAAATTCAGCTTTGCCATCACATGACTAAATTACATCTTAAAAATAGAACAAAGTTTCACAATATTACAGTTTTCATTGTATTATTGATTAAATAAAGCCTTTTTCAATAATAATAATAATAATAATAATAATAATCCTATCAAACCTATTTTGTTAAAAAATTTGGGGTTGGTAAGATTTTTTAAAAAGTTTTTTATAGAAGTTAAAATAACTTTTGAAATAACATTTTAGGAACAGCTGCTTTATGGTTAATGACAATATATTTAATAATGAATATAACTTATAATTAATTTATGTATAACTTATGAAACTTGATACACAAATTAAAAAAAAAAACCCTGTAATTTTGTACAAAAAATGTTTTTAATAACAAAAAAATGTTTAGGGCAAAATACCAGCTTGTACAGTATGAGGGTTTCATTTTTTTCACCAAATATTTTCTTTGATTTTACCATGACTTTTCCTGTTTGTAATGACTGGATGACAATTAGTGTGAGATCTCACAAAAAAACGTGCAACACTTCAGAATATAATTTCAATTGACTATAGAAAGACTTTAGAAAGGTTCAAGACTTTTTCATATTCTAATAATTTTCAATCATATTTTTGAAATTCCCTAAAATGTTGGGAACTGTGGGATTCCCAATCAAAATATTCACACATGCGGTGATGTAAATCTGGATATTACTTAATCTGGATTTGGGAATTGATTACACATATTTTATTAAAAATTCAAATGTGTTGACTCTCTTTTGTGAACAGCAGATCATGAGATGTTTCCCCTTGCACATTCCTCTGAGTGGAGGACAGATATGATTTGTACTGCAGTCAGTCAGTCCCCCACAGTAGTTAGTATGGCCCTCACATATGTCGTCTGTCGCCAGAGCATTATCGCGCTCTGCCAGCCGTGTAGCTTTGAGCAGCCTGGGTGAGCGTGAGGCACATGGCTCTCCCTGTGCTTGTGTTTGGGAGAGATGAGGCAGTGGCATAACAAAGAGCCCCTGGAGCACTGTGAGGGAAGCAGAGGCCTCATCAGGGAGAGAGATTTTGTCAGCCATGGCAGTGAAGGATGGAGTTTTCTCCACAGAGGCAATCCTTCATTCAAACCATGAAAATGAGAACAGCTCCACTGCTGCACATGAAGGACGTTCATAAAGCTTCATAAATGAATTCACCAAGAGCCCCCAGTGGAAGTTTAGCTATTATCGTTAGCATATCGTCAATGTGCCATATATTCAAGCTGCTTAGTCTTCAGACTTTTAAAATACACCAATGTTGAGGTAGGCTACCTGTCATACAAATAACAAGCTAATTTATATAAGCAATGGTTCCCTTAACACTCGCGTGTTATTGTGATAATGGCTCATATCTTCCTCGCTCAATTTGTGCTGCAGTCCAGTGAATTAGTAAGATATGGAGTTTATGCAAGTTCATGACACTAGGTTGCGATGTTGTTCTGTCTGCAGGAAGTGGATGGGTCTGAACCATAGACTGTAAAAAAAAAAACTGAACCATAACACGTGCCACATGTGACCCACAGCAATTCATTATGAATTTGTTATGCTGATTTGACCTATGGATATGACCCACCACAGCCAAAGAGACAGTTAAACCAAAGCCAAAAAAACTCACCATCATGTTGTTCCAAAATTGTATGACTTTCTTTTTATTCGTAGAACATAAAATACGATATTTAGTAGAGAAAACAAGTTTAATTTTTTTTTGTCCATATACAACGAAACATTCTTCAAAGATATATTATTTTGAAATAACATCAGTGTGATTAAACTTTGACCAGGAGTTTATTTAATTTTATTTAATTGTATTTAAACTGGCATTTTGATCCTTGTGACATACTTTTCAATTAGGACAAAAAAAATAAATAAATAAATAAATAAACCATATGGGATTGATTTAGTGTGTAATGATATTTTAAAACCTTTTTTTCTTCTTGATGACAAAACATAAACATAACAATCTGTGAAATTTGTATTAAGGCGATGATATCACAAGGAAAGAGTTCAGCATGATAGATTTGTTTTTATTGCCTTTGAATAAAAGGCAATAAAATATTGATTTATTGCCTTTGAACACTTGACAGCATTGGTTTTCGCAACTCCTGCCTTTAATTTTGAATTATTTTTTATAATGGTTGTAACTGGATCTTTACAAGTATAGGACTGAGTCAGCACCCTTTCAGCTAGTTACCAGCCCTGAATTAAGGGGATAGGTTTACCTGTAAATTAATATTCTGTCATCATTTACATTTACCTGTATGATTTTTTTCTTCTTCTGCTGAACACATTTTATTTTTTTTTTTTTTAAATGAACATGAGTAACCAAACAGTTGATGGACCCCATTGATTTCCATATGGAAGAAAAATACTTTGGAAGTCAATTATGGGGCCAATCAACAGTTTGATTACTCATTCTTCAAAATATCTTTTGTGTTTAGCAGAAAAAAAAGAAATGCTGGTTTGGAACAACTTGTTTAAAAGTATTTATTTATGTAAACAATTCCACATCAGTAGCAAATCAGTTAAACCTTAAATATTCTGGCAATGGGTTTTATTGACAAATTCACAGCTTGCATGTTCACTGTAAAAAAAATTGTTGGTTTAGCTTAAAAAAATAAGTAACCTGGTTGCCTTAATTTTAAGTTAATTGAAATGGAAAAATTGAGTTAATACAATGAAGGAGATTAATTTAATCACCAGAAACTCAAAATATTATGTTCTGAACTACATAAATTATCTAAGTTGATTTGACAAAAGAAAAAATGTTGTGATTACAAATCATGAAAATATTTTTTTTACAGCGTTGAAACATCCAAGTGACTTCAGAATGAAATTTTAATCATGAAATTAAGACAGCCTATTTAAAAATATAGCCTAAATATAACAATTATAATTAAATATAGATTCAGTTGTTTTTTAAGTCTTTTTTTTTTTTTTACATCAAGTTGCCAATTAAATTAAGCAAAATAAACTAACTCAAAAAAATATTTTTGGCAGGGTCTTCAGAAGATGTGTAGACCGGTGTAAACACACAACATCCTCTCTGCTCTCATTCAAGTCCCGTTACGAATTTTCAAAGTTTATCCAACTAGAGTTTTATTCGATGGTCTTGTTTGTCTTTTGACCACATTTACAGTAGGCTTTCGACGTGTAGCCTACTGTTACAGGCAGTAGCTTGTGTTTGGGGGAGGGGTAGGTTTGATGGGATGGGATTGCGAGGGGTTGATGCTCCACCAGAGCAGGGAGTGCTGAGGGGGGTTGCACGGAGAGAAAGAAGGGCCTTTACCATTGTTCATGATCAAGAACAAAGGGTTGCACGGGCACTTTTCCTCGTTATCCCGTGAGTCTGGTTCTTGTCTAACACAGTCTACAACTACCAGCGATGCAACTGCATTTTGTACCTGCTTTTTTGCACACCACGATGGTTTGAAGGGGCTGATGTTTCAGCTCACCTCGCTTTAAAAACAGCGACCGACAGACCGGGATTATAATCAGGGAGTACCGGGGAGAGAGAGCGTCGAATTCCTGCTTGGATTGCTGCAGGTGTGCTTGAGCTTCATTGCAACGTAAATACATAGCAACGTTTAGTTTTAAAGCTTGTAAGCGCCGAAATAAATGCTTTGAATTGCGTCGCCATGGTGATGCCGTTTACGCTGTTCGGATAATCGGCTAACCTGTGCAGGGCCTCGCCTGTGCTCGGACTCGGGGCCAGGCCTGGCTAAGCTAGGCTACCAAGTTAGTCGTTGTACTAGACAAATGCCGTGACTTGCTTGGAATAAGTTGCTACAGAAACACCAGTGATAATTGTTTGAAATAACAGCAACATCTTTTAAGCGTAGTTCAATGCACTTTAGTGTGTAATGTTTTCAGTAGTATGGCTAACGTTTCACCTTATAACTAGCTTAGCATAAATGTTCACCAACAGCAGAGGAGAATTAAGGGGTTAACGTTACTATTAATCCGTGTGAATATACAAAATATGCAGTATTTCTTATTTAATCATGTGCAACACCACGAGTCCTTAATTGCTTTAAATGATATTTAGGATTAAAAATTACTCATTATTACTTTGTAAGTGGCATTATAAAACGTTACGTTAATTCTGGTAAATACAATGTGAGTGTCAGTTAAACTGTGTGTGTGATGTATTTGTCAATGACATGAAATATTTATACTAATTATTACATTTCTCAAATGCAATATAATAAGCTCCCCTGTTTCCAAAAGAGGCTTGGTGGCATAGAGTGAATAGTATATCTTAGTTTATTCAAATTATGCTGATTACTAAAACTCCCAGAGCCACAATATTGACAGGTTGGTGTATCAGACTAGAGAGATGGTGTAACGTGCCTTTTTTTTCCAGTTGATGACTGATGCAAAACCTGTAAATATCAGGGATATGTAAATATGCCATTTCCAGGCCACGCTCTAAATTGAATATGTTTCTTGACTTGTTGTGCTAAATTTGAAATATTTAATTGGCTGCTAAAATATCCATAAAATGTTTTAAAAAATAATTACTTATTCAGAAGTCATGAGCGACCAAAATAGTGATGTAAATTTATTATTCAAAAAGTGTGATGATGTCAGCCTGACCTAGTAATTACATTCCAGTCTAATTTCATTGTATGGCTATTATATAATGTGAATAAAATAGACAAGAAACATAAAGCACTGCGCAAATTTTGCATTTAATTGCTAATTGAATTGTCCATTGTATTAGATTAGTCCTTGTGTGGCTTGTTTTTGGGGTTTCTGCTTTTAATTTGCTGTCATATCAGGACTAACTGGACTTAACTGAATCCTTAAATCGAGATGGGGGATGGGCTGTGAATAAGCTACAGGGAAATAATCACAATGTCATGTGATCACATGGTGTTTGCTTATTGGGGTGTGGGGGAATTATCATGGAAGTCTATCAAAAGCAAAATATTCATCATATTTATTATTTTAAAGGAATAATGAAATATTTAAAGATGTAATTTCCTTAGTCACAGATCAACATGCATGTT
This sequence comes from Pimephales promelas, assembly GCF_988280905.1. Lineage (NCBI taxonomy): Eukaryota > Metazoa > Chordata > Actinopteri > Cypriniformes > Leuciscidae > Pimephales > Pimephales promelas. The sequence goes on from NC_142779.1 coordinate 15,702,575, forward strand.
AACTGAACTGCTAGTCAGTGAACAAGAATAACTCAGGGTTGTGTATTTACACACACACACACACACACACACACATATATATATATATATAAATGTACTGTTTCTTTTACGTTTGAATGGACTCTTCTCTCTCTCATTGTCTTTGTGTTTACTTCTATAGGCTGTTCGTCCAAGTCATTCAAGCTGTACTCCCCAAAGGAGCCTCCCAACGGCAGTGCCTTCCCTCCATTTCACCCAGGTGCAATGCTGGATAGAGATGTGGGGTGAGACTCATGTTGTGATTGTTGTTTTACATGGTGAAAACTACATGCGTGTCTAGTAATCGCCCCTTTTTTTTTAGTTTATAGTTAAAAGTGGACATCTATCCCAATTAAACTGATTGTACATTTCAAATGAAATTAATTTATTATTAAAGTTTGACTAATGTTCTTTAAATTTCAGTCCGACACCGATGTATCCCCCCTCTTACATGGAACCTGGAATAGGGTAAGCACTTATTTGGCAGTTAATATTGCTGTTCATGGCAACAGCCATTAATCCCGTATTCAGCTTCACATGATATAGAAATAATTCTAATTTGCTGATCTGCTGCTCAAGAAACATTTTTTTATGTTCAATGTTGAAAACAGTTGTGCTGCTTAATATTTTTGTAGAAATTGTGATTTTGAACAGAGTTTAGTAGAATTTCTTTTCTCCATAATAATAATGCTTGCCATGTTACAGGAGGCACACACCGTATGGAAATCAAACAGACTACAGAATATTTGAGCTCAACAAAAGACTACAGAATTGGACAGAGGTAAGAGAAACCACTTCATCAACATTCATGGTACACATTTAAATAGGGGACAACTGAAATCCTTATTTCAGGAAAGGAAACACTAGTTAGTTGAAACATGTATATGTTGCTTGTTTTGCCCATTTAAACTTTAAAAAAAAAATAAAGTTGTGTGGGTTTTTTGTGCTTTCTCAGCAGGATTGTGACAATTTGTGGTGGGATGCGTTCACTACAGAGTTTTTCGAAGATGATGCAATGCTGACTATCACTTTCTGTCTGGAAGATGGACCCAAAAGATATAGTAATATTCTGTTTTATTATGTCACTTCGGTGATTTTAATTTATTTGTATTTGATTTCACTTTAATGATCAAATATAGATGTAAACATAAGGAAAACCCATTCATAGTCTGTTTTTTCCCCAGTAACTGAATCCAAAATTTTTCCTGTTTTCAGCTATTGGTAGGACATTGATCCCTCGGTACTTCAGGAGTATATTTGAGGGAGGGGCCACTGAACTTTTCTATGTGCTAAAACATCCCAAGGAGTCGTTCCACAATAACTTTGTGTCCCTGGACTGCGATCAGTGCACCATGGTTACACAGAATGGCAAACCCATGTTCACACAGGTATAATTGTTTTCTGCGTTAAGTTTTAAAACTTAACGCCAACTAAGAATATCCTTTAGTATGACCACCATTACACAATTCACTTCTTATAAAGTTCATTGTCAGAAATAAATCCTAAAAATAGCCTTTATGTGTTGCCTATTCATTTCTTTTCAAAATGAATGTGGTGTCAGAAAAGGCTTACATTAACTCTTGTTGTGATCTTAATTGGAAATAAATGTATTTCCATTAAATAAGCTCTACTATAAGAACATAACCATCGAATGATTGTTGGCCACCATTGTCGTTCAAAGTTGACAAGTACTTTCATCTCCTCAGGTGTGTGTGGAGGGAAGACTGTACCTGGAGTTTATGTTCGATGACATGATGCGTATAAAGACATGGCACTTCAGCATCAGACAGCACAGAGAGGTTGTGCCAAGAAGCATCCTGGCAATGCATGTGAGTTTTGGATAATTATTCATGCTGTTTTCTATTAACATCATTACAGTTCTTATAATGAGTGAATATATTGAGATTATTAGAACAATACTTTTGTCCTCAACCCCTCTTTCAATAAGTATTTACACTACTGTTAAAAAGTTTTGGGTCAGTATGATTTAAAAAAAAAATTATACTTTTATACAGCAAGGATGCATTAAATTGACAGTAAAGCCACATTTATAATTTTAAAATATATTTCATCAAAGAATCCTGCTACAAATGTATCATGGTTTACTAAGCAGCACAACTGTTTACAGCAATGATAATAATAATAATAGACATAATAAAAAGACATTTTAATTGAGCACCAAATCAGCATATTAGATTGATCGCTGAAGAATCATGAGTAATGATGCTGAAAATTCCGCTTTGCCATCACACAGGAATAATAATAATAATAATAATGTATTAAAATAGAAAACAGAAATTTTGAATTCTTATAATATTTCACACAATTACTGTTGTGTAAAATCTGCCTTTAAAGGGTTAATTCACCTTTTAGGTCATCCTAAGTGTATATGACTTTTTTTTTAAGCCAAACCCGAACGTAGATATTTTTAAAAAAAAATATTGTGTCTCTTCCAAGGTTTATAATGGGAATGAATGGTACCTTTAATTCAAAAACTCATCCATCATTAAAGTAATCCATATGGCTCCAGGGGGTAAATAAAGGCCTCTGTAGTGTATGTGTTTTTTTGTTAGAAATAAATTATATCCATATTTATAACTTCATAAACTATAATTACTGGCTACAGGTAACGGCCATACAAGAATCTAGTTCCTGTGAAAGAATGACCTATAATTCGGACCATTTTCCCCCCTATAAGTTGTAATGATTTTAGATGTAGATATGGCACTTATTTATTTACTTTGTCATTTTTAGTCTCCCATACAATGCTGCATGTCAACACTAGAATGTCTTTCTTTTACTTAATATGTCATGTTTTGTTTAAAAGTTTTCAATAAATGTTTTTTAATCAAGATTTGTGCTTGTCTGATAAAGCATAAGCAAAAACCTACACTACTCTACTATTTCTGTTAATTTTCTAATTTTTTCCACAACAGGCACAAGACCCTCAAATGCTTGACCAGCTATCTAAAAACATCACAAGATGTGGTTTATCTAACTCTACGCTGAACTACCTCCGAGTAAGTAAAGAACGGTAGATTCGAATTAAAAACCATCTCCAGCTACAGTGGCTTCACTTCTCCTTTTTCTTCTTCCACAGCTTTGTGTAATCCTGGAGCCCATGCAGGAGCTGATGTCCAGACACAAGACCTACAGTCTCAGCCCACGAGACTGCCTCAAAACCTGTCTGTTTCAGAAATGGCAGAGGATGGTAGCCCCACCAGGTGCGAATCGAGCAACAACAGCTCGGGTTTTGAAAGTAAACTAAAACCATTAAAAGACATTTGTTGTTTGAAATAAATATATTTCTATGAAAAAAATAAAATGAACGTGTAAAATAAATAAATAACTGCATCCCACTGGAAATTCCATGCAAGGTTCAAATATCGTCCTCTGCTCTTTCTCCAGCCGAGCCTGCGAGACAAGCCCCCAACAAGCGAAGGAAACGGAAAATGTCCGGCGGCAGCACGATGAGTACCGGAGGAGGCAACAACAACAACAGCAACAGTAAAAAGAAAAGTCCAGCCAGCAGTTTTGCGCTCTCCAGCCAGGTACCTGTAAGCATCTCATTTTGATGTCCATTTTGAGCTGTGTGAGATTGGTAGGGGGAGGAGGGTGGACCAATGCTTGTATTCAAGTTATGCATAATACTAGGAAGACAGACCCAACATAGAGACAAGTGGACATGATCCAATGCTGGGCAGTCCCTGGTCCTTTAGGGCCGCAGGTCTGTGGGGTTTTTTTTGGTGGTTTTTGTCAGTCTGTTGGGTGTTTTGAGCTCCAGAGACGCAGCCAACACTAGAGACCCGAGGTGGAATGAAACCCGTGCAGCACTCAAGGATCCGGGATGCCCACCATGGCAGAGCTATTTAGTGTTCAGCATGGTGAACGTAGCCTTTTTCACATACAGCACTGCTGATTAGTGGGCAGGATAGTGGAGGTCTGGAGGTCTTGTTCCTCAGTGCCTTCTGCAGTTGCTATGTGGTGTAGAAAGCCACCGCGTCCCCCTACGGAGCACCCCCGGGTTGCGGGGATAATGTTTGCGCCCCTTCCTGTCCCCTGCAGGATGTGATGGTGGTGGGAGAGCCCACTCTGATGGGAGGGGAGTTCGGGGACGAGGATGAGCGGCTCATCACGCGGCTGGAGAACACACAGTTTGATGCGGCCAATGGCATCGACGACGAGGACAGTTTCAACAGTTCCCCCGCCCTTGGCACCAACAGCCCCTGGAACAGCAAAGCTCCCTCCAGCCAGGAGAGCAAAAATGACAACCCCACCTCACAGTCATCACAGTAGAAGCATTAGGGGCTAGCGAAAGGCTCGAGGACACGACCCGGTCCTAGTCTTCTGCGTTGACGATTCCTCAATTGGTCCCTCGTGAAATTGGCCCTCCTCATCCTCCGCCGCCATCAGACATGCCGTTTTGTTGGTTCTTTTTTGTTTTTGTTTTTTTGAGAGTCGTTTTCCAACACCCTCCGTTTATGTGTCTCGATCAGGCTTAGCGATCAGGCTGTGGGTTATTGTTCCAACCTCGGGTCTCTCTGTGCGTGCCGTGCTTTGACGCGCATGGCCGTTTCTGTTGTGCTCACTTGACAGGAAAGGATCACTTTTTATCTAACCGTTTAGTGATATGACCATTGTGTGCACCTCAGATTCAAACCCAACACTCCATTTTTAAAAACTCAATTATTTGTTTTGTAGGACCTGGTTGGAACAAAAACCTGTACAGTTCCGGAGCTTGAGGACCGGAGTTGAGAACCACTACGTAAAGTCCTTTAAGTAAAACTAAATAAAGTGTAAAGCATCGAGGTTCTTGAGTTTGGTCATACCCGAAATGGTCACTGAGAGCTTGCCTGACCGTTATGCCAGACTCAAAGAAGTGTTTGTTTTTTTGTTTTGTTTTGTTTGTTTTTTTTAATTGTTTGCATTCTGTTTGGTTTCTTGTTCTTTTTTTATTTTTTATAACGATTTCTAAAGAGAAAAAATAAGTAAGCAAACAAAAACTCTAAATATCCTTTGCACTCTTGTCACTGTATTTTGGATCTATTTTTCTTAATAAAACGATTATGATGAATTTTGTTCTTATTAAAACAAAAAAAAAAATGGATAATCTTTAACTGGAAAAAGCTGTCAATCTCAAATGTAAAATAACAAATTTTGTATTGTTACTGTTATCAATATTATTGTAAGTAGATGCTACATTGCTCTAAGCTTTACACCTATCTGTCTTTCTGTTTCTTCTGTTTCAATCTTCATTGAAAATGACATTACATGATCATAGCATGTCCGTCTGGGAACTGCATGTGTCAGACAATAGCTATTGCAGCTGTAACAGTCATTGTTTGCAGGATCTAAATCCTACACTGTTAGTCCAACGACTGGTATGGCACAGTTTGTCCTGAGACCGTAGCTATGGAAATTTTGTTTCTTGGAGATTTTTAGCCTATTGAAAAGAACTGACCAAGCTCAATGCCTTTGTATAAACCCAGTCATTCAAAGCAATTGTGAAAAACTTAATTTTAGCATATACCAGCCATTGTTTATTTTTTTTCCTCCCTGATGCTACAGACCAAGAAGCAAAATCCTTTAATTTACACATTTGTATTATGATTTAGTTTTTTCATCATTTTGTTTGTGTATTTGTGATTGTATATTTAAAATTGTAGCCAAGTTCTGTATAAGTGTGATTCTATTTACTCTTCTTTAGGACCCTTGTCTGTGCCCTTGACCCATTCATATGACAAAAGTAAAGCGCTCATTTCAAATCGTTTCTAGATGCATTAAAGGTACAACTACCTTTCACCTATAAAGGTAGATTATAGTTTTTAAGTCAATGTACAATGTATTTATTTTTTTAAAGTCTTTGCCATTGCATTATATATCGAAACGAAACATGTTGCTGTGTATGTGATGTTGCCTTTGTACATTATTTCACTTTTTATGTTATTTCATTAACCTAAGATGATATATAAGTTCTTGAATGAATCCGTAAGAGTTCTTATTAAACCTTGGATAATGTAAAAAAATCCAGACTGTTAATTCCTAGAAGCCCCCTTGAGGTTACAGTGTATTGTTTTTTTTAAAACAGCAGAGGGCACTCCATTGTAAGGCCTCCAGTGACCCATACAAATGGTCTGAGACTAAACTATAGCTACATGTAACCAATCTATGGCATACAAATCTTTAGTACATTTTTCACGAATGTTTCCGAATTTTGCTTCATTTCTCAAGTCGGTTATAAAACAGGTGTGCACTTTCTGGAGTTTTCAGAGACCATTTGTTTGTGGTTGTTTTACAAATATATTTTTGCCTAGTGTCTCCCATTGACAATTGATGTGTGGTACCAATAAAACACATTTTCACAGCTATCATGCCTGGTGTGTGGTTAACTCGCATCAAAAGTACATTCAAAATATGTGAGGCTTCCTTATCACCAAATAGAGAGCTATTGACGCTTTACGTTCCTAAGAAGATCCTCTGCAAACAGCTCTGGATATAAGTGTTTTTGTTGTACTTTATAGTTGGACCTTTTTTTTTTTTTTACCAACCTGGTTCTTCATAGTAGCTAGTGATCAAAGGCCACCAGGAACTGTCCTATACTTTTTGCAGAAATACAGATGAAACTCAAAAGAAATGTAGAATAGAATATTTATGCTGATAATTACCGCATTGAGGAAGTAATTCATGCAAAAGGGGCCTAAACCAAGTACTGAGTACATGTGCATTAGTATACTTTTTAGAGGGCTGACATTCTGTATTTAAAATCCTTTTTTATTGATTCCATGTAATAATCTAATTTTGAATAGGGTGTTTTCATAAGGTGTATGCCAGAATTATCAAAGTTATAACAAATAAAGGATTGAAATATCTCAGAATGTAAATATATTAGTTTCACCTTTTAAGTTGAATTACTTCACCTGTAGTGCAACGGGAACTATAAGGAAAAAAAAGTCTCTTCACACAAATGTTTTTGTCCATTGAATAATTACAAACAGGAACATGGGAATTAAACATTTGAAATGTGTAAGGCTTGTCTTTCAATGGTCACCAGAAATCTTTGGTTACCAATATTCTTCAAAATATATTTTTTTGTTCCACAGAGGTAAGTATTAAGTGTTTGAGACAACATGAGGGTGAGTAAATGATGACAGAATTTTCTTTTTCTTTTTTTTTTTTTGGTGAACTATGCCTTTAAGTAAAACATGTCTGTGTAACTGTCTAGAAATAGATACAAAAATAATAATTAAAAGGTTGAAATATAATTATTCAAAGTACTTGAATTTATACTATTTAAAATATTAATTTCATATTATATATATATATATATATATATATATATATATATATATAATATATTAAATATGATATCATATTACACTTTTTTGTCATCTTGGACGTTAAAAATTTTGTCTTTGATCACTACTTTTGGAAGAAAATTAACTACAACAAACAGTTTTGGATAAAAAAAAAAAAAAACTTTCTGAAAACTGACCAGTATTTCAATACTCAGAGCCCAACCACCCCATCTCTCTCTCTCTCTCTCTCTCTCTCTCTCTCTCTCTCTCTCTCTCTCTCTCTCTCTCTCTCTCTCTCTCTCTCTCTCTCTCTCTCTCTCTCTCTCTCTCTCTCTCTCTCGGTCCCTCCCATTTTAGTGAGTCTTTCATTAATTTACTGCTTCACTCAATGCAGTTAAACTTCAGTGTTGACATCAGGTTTCTCTCAGAAGGATAAAGACATTGGATCTACAGACTCATTTAAACTGAACTAAGAGGAACACACTCAACAATAGCTGGACTATAAAGGTAAAACAGGTCAGGTACTCTTCTAAAAGCTTTTGTATACAAGTTACAACAATACAAGTTCTCTCTGTCCCTCTCTAGCTTCCTCTCTCGTTGCTTAGGTCTCAGTTAACTGTTTTTAGGTAAACAGTTGAGTTTCAGTTCAGTTGCACTGGTCCGTTTTACCTAAATTGGTGAGAGTGAAAGAGTGAGTTCTGCTTCTGTTTGAATTAATATGTAAGAAATTATACAACAAACGAGTTTAAACGTTATTGTATTTATATAAAAATAATTCTGTGCTGCCTACAGAGCATTTATATTCCTGACAATGTTTTTGTTTTATACTTTAGCAAGGAGGATGTGTTGTAGGATGTAAGTACAGCTGGCAGACTTTGCCGTTCATCTTTCTCTAATTTTGACAATTATTTCTGTAATTAAGACAATGGTCATGCTTATAATGACTGGCTTGTTAAGAAGCTTTTAATGAATAGACTAATTACCAATTGACCTTTATCATCTCACAGGTGATGTCTGATGCCCATAAGAATCGATGACCTAAAAACTCACTGACTAGTGACTGAAACCATGAGGTTCAGAATGAAAGGAGGTTTTTGGAGTAGCCTTTTGCTGTTTCTCTGCACATTTGTAAGCGGACAACCATCATGTCCTGTAGAGACGATAAGCACAGAGCTACAAAATCCAAATGTGAAACCTTCCCAGCTGACCTTCAACAGTGCCTTTATGTCTCCAATTGTGAATTCATTCCTGGGTTCTGTCCAGCCCAAGCCATTCCCTAAAGGTAAGTTCATGTAATGTACTTTTGATCTACGTGTTTGACAAAGGCGTATTCAGTACAAACAGCCAATGTTTTTTTTTTTTTTATGTTGAGTAATCTGTCTTAAAAAAAGTTGACCTATATGCAAAAAAGATGCTATGTGTGGCACAGATGAATCAGACTTGCTCTTCTGAGAGTGTAATGGCTGTATTAGACTCATTAGAGGAGGTTTATTGGCTGGCTTTGACGCACATGGTTAGATTGTGCTCATTCAGGTGGGATAAATGTACTCCGTTAATTGTCAGAAACAAAAACCACTGTGCAAATAACCATGCAAATGTCCACGACATTTGAATCAACACCCTTCCCCATTCCAAATGCTTTGTTTACCTCAAAAATATGTTATTGTTGTGTACATTTCAAGTAGAATATAGTTACACTCTGGATCACAACACTTTTAGGTTAATTATTACCTGCAAACTCATTTTATGCTGAAAGAAAATTACTTTTTATATTGCATGACCTCATAAAGTTCCAAACTTTTCATAAAATGTAATGTTAACAATGTCGCTTTGATCTATAATTATAAGATCAAACACGCTCTACTACATCCCTTGCCAACAATAGAATGAAGCATTACTTCATAGAAATGCTGTTGAATGAAATTTTACTCCATAGAAACCTCGTTGAAAGTTCATGTTACAATGACAAATGTCTATTCATCATCACTCGTAAATAGAGTCTGATTGTGTCGAGTCTAATTTTCTACTTTGGCTCAAGTTAAGTATTTTATTATAATACCTGACATCAATAGCTATTAAAAAAAAAAAGAAAGAAATTGTGGGACTAAATATGCACAATTATGTTAATGTTATATAGTAGAGAGCTAGACCTTTGACCATGGCCACTTAATCACTGTTGGCCTCTGAGACTCTCAAAGCGTAATCAAAATGCTGGAACACTGATTATGTGTAAATGAATTTTAAAAATAAATGTACAATGATTTGACTTTTTTTTTCCCCCTGTAGATCTGGTGGTTGGATTGGTAAAAGGCAGTGGAACCACACAAACGGATATGATTAAAGAGGTATGTAATAAAATTCACCTGCATGTAAATAAACAGTTTGATCATAAATAACACCTTAGTCCTATTTATGCAATAGATATTTAAAATGACCTATGTAGAAGAAAATCTACTTCTGGGCTTTCTTTTTATTAAAAGTGATCATACCACATAACTAATAACTAACCCTGGTGAGAGAAGCCCTTGTTCAGGATGTAATACCTACAACATATTTTTTTATATCACATATTCTGTTTGTTGAAGTGAGATCAAATTGTGTTACTTGTTAGTCTTCGGCTTATTATAATAAATTCTCAGTAAATCTGTTTAAATATGTGAGTACTACTGGGACAGGTTTCTTAGGATTTTTTTTAGCATAAGTAAATGACGCCAACAACTCTATTTTGTTGTGTAAACACTCACTATTTGCCAGTTTCGGTGGCTGATTTGATCTCACCATCAGACATGTTTTGGGTACACACTTGAGCAGAGCACATGAGCACAGATCTACACCCATCAGCATGAGTTTTTTTTTTTTTTGTCAATCTCATCTTTCCTGCTTTACTGAGTCATAATACCCACACTAACCAACCTGTCTAACCTCTTTCACTTGCGGCAAGGTTTTGCTATATGAGGTAGGTTTCCTGGTGTGTGTAGCCATTGGGATCCTCTACATTGTCCTGATGCCTCTAATTGGCCTATTCTTCGCCTGCTGTCGTTGCTGTGGTAACTGCGGGGGCCGTATGCACCAGAAGCAGAAAACGAACATCCACTGCAAGCGAAGAAGCTTTTACTGCTCCACATTTATCATAACTGCACTAATTCTGTGAGCACCAGTTAACATTTAGTGATCTTAAGACAAAAGCTTATTGGTTTTTTTTTTAAATGTAACTGGTGTATATTATCATGCATCTTATTTATTATACACTCACCGGCCACTTTATTATGGGACACCTGTTCAACTGCTTGTTAACGCAAATATTTAATCAGCCAATCACATGGCAGCAACGCAATGCATTTAGACATGTAGACATGGTCAAGACGATCAGCTGAAGTTGGACAATGGATGATTTGAAAACCGTTGCCTGGTCTGATGGGTCTCGATTTCTGCTTTGCGTTTAGATGATATAGGGGCAGAATTTGACGTAAACAACATGAAAGCATGATTCCATCTTGCCTTGTATCAATGGTTCATGCTGTAGGTGGTGGTGTAAAAGTGTGGGGAATATTTTCTTGCCACTCTTTGGGCCAACTGAGCATCGTTTAAACCCAGCGGTGTAGCGTCAGTATGGTTTCAAGTACCCTGTTGAATCTGACACGAAGTTCAGAAGGCAAAATGGGTTCCAACCCGGTACTAGCAAGGTGTACCTAATAAAGTGGCTGGTGAGTGTATATCAGTATTCTAAATGAATGTGAATTGCTGTGCAGGGCAGGGAACGTTTGCATGTTCCTGAGCAGTACGTACACTTCTGAGACAGTGATGAGCAGCTCCACAGAACTCAATGACATCTTGGAGAACGTCAAAAGCTATATTACTACTGTTCCTGAGGTACATCATTCAGAAGGGAGAAGTGAAATGTTGCCTGAAATACCATGTTATACAGTCGTGCTCAAAATTAATGGCATCCCTGGTAAATATGATTAAAACTGGCTGTAAAAAAATAAATCTGCATCGTTTATCCTTCTGATCTTTCATTGGCAAAAATCGGACCTTTCATTGAAGTACAAGAATTTAAAGTGGGGGGAAATCACATTATTAAAAAAATGTTTTTCTCCAAAACACATTGGCCACAATTATTGGTACCCCTTGAATTTTTTTACGAGTAATTCGAAGTATATTCCCGTTAATGTTTACCTTTTTTAGGACTAGGAACATAAAATTTTCCAGCCATGACTTCTTGTTTCACAAGAGTTTAAGTATGAGGAAACACAAAGGCCAAAGATAATTGGCCTTTGTCATCCCTTCATCATCCGTCACGAGTAAACCCAAAGAATATAGTAGAATATAGTAAAGATTGTTGAGCATCACAAAATAGAAAGTGGCTGTAAGAATATAGTATTGAAAATCCCCATTTTGACCATCAGGGCAATAATTAAGAAGTTCCAATCACCTTAAGATGTTAGCCTTAATGGATGGTGAGGATAAAAGTCTGAGTGACCAAAGACTCCTCAATGATCACAGATGGAGAAATGCAGAATTGCAGTTGAGTCTTGGGGTCAGAAAGCCTATTAAAAAAAATCAAACAACCCCTACATCCCCACATGTTGTTTGGGAAGTTTTCAAGAAAAATCCTCCTAACAAACTCCAGCAAATTCAGTTGCCAGACACGACTGGAACTTCAAACAAAAAAAGAGCTTTTAGGCAGCAAACACACTAAATGAGTTTGGTGCACAGGATAAAAAGTACCCCATGTGTACAAGTTATTATTACCGTTGGATATTGTGGGCATATTTTTCTGCTGGAGGTCCTTGACTTCTTGTTCAGACACATAATGCCATCATGGATTCTATCAAATATCAACAGATAAAAAATCAAAACCTGACGCCTTCTGATAGAAATCTTATAATGGGCCATATTTAGATCTTCCATCAGGACAGCGATCCAAAACAAACATCAAAATCAACACAACAATGTGTTACTTCTGCCATGACCGTCCCAGTTCCCTGACCTGATGAGTGGAGTGAACTGAAGAGAAGAAGCACTAACATGGATCTGGGAATCTGAAGGATCTGGAGAGATTCTGAATGGAGGAATGGTCTCTGATCTCTTTTCAGGTGTTCTCCAAACTCATCAGGCATTACAGGAGAAAACTTAGAGCTGTTATCTTGTCAAAAGGAGATTGCAAAAAGTGATTAATTAAAGGGTGCCAATGATTGTGGCCAACATGTTTTGGAGAAAAAACATTTCATAATTTGATTTCCCCCCCTACTTTCAATTCTTTTACTTAATGCAAGGTTGGATTTTTTTGCAATTTTTTTGAATGAAAGATCAAAAGGATAAACGATGCAGATTTATGTTTTACAGCCAGTTTACAGCCATCAATCCATTCTTCAGTGTCACATGATCATTCAGAAATTATGCTGATTTGGTGTAACTTTTAACTTTTTGAAAACAATTATGTTGCTCAATATTTTTATGGAAACAGTAATGCATTTTATTTTGGATTCTTTGGTTGATAGAAAGTTCAAAATATCCTTGTTTATTTTAAATAGAAATCTTTCGTAATGTAATAAATGTCTTTACTTTAACTTTTGATAAATTTAATGTATTCTTGCTGAATAGAAAATCCTTATGCTTTTTCCATATCTAGAATAGACACTGTTTAGGGTGATTTATCTTAAGAATTTAAATTAAATTATTTCAAAACTGAGTTGAACTTAATGCAACTAATACATAAAATTTAATACTTTTATTTCCTCAACAGCAAATCCGACAAGTGACGAATGAGAGCTCTAAGACTGTGGATAAGGTGGAATACAACTTAAATGGTACGTCCTGTATCTCTCAAGACCAGAGTCAGAAATGAATAGGAGCTTAGGACAATGTAAAAATTGTGGCTGTGTTGCCAATTATTAAAAAAGTTATGTCTCACATTCATACATTTTTTATTTCTATAGAAACGGGGTCTTTGCTTGGCAAAGCGATCCAGAATGGTCTTAAAGGTGCCCTCGACCCAGCATTCACATCAATTAATGAAATAGCTAAAGGTATGCATATAAATACCACAGTCCCTTTATTTGGGAAACTCTCTCCATGAACGAGCCTGTGCTTCTTGACTCAACTTTGCAACATTAATGAATCCATTGATTTTAAAATAGATTTTGTTCATGTATGTGTGTTACAGTGATAAATAGCACCAGCACCGGACTGCTTCAGCTTAATAAAACTTTGGATCTATTGAAACCGAAGGTGGATGCACTGCAAGCTAATTTATCAGCAGTGAGGCAGCGGATTAACAACACTTTGCATATGTCAGACTGTGTAAACTGCACATCCTTTCAGCCAGAACTGGACAAACTGTCATTGGATGGAAGTCTTGAAGTAAGCTAAACCAGAGGTGCCATAGGAACAAACCAGTGAAAAGTTCAGTGGGAAATTCTGTTATGGCTGTTCAGTGAAACATCCTGCCTATATCCTGATTTTACTTCAGGCTTCGTGGTAGTTTCAGGTTTAGCATTAAAGGGATACTCCACTTTTTTTGGAAATAGGCTCATTTTACAACTCCCCCAGAGTTAAACAGTTGAGTTTTTACCGTTGTCGAATGCATTCAGTCGATTTTCTGATATTTAGAAGAATATCAGTAACCAGAGAGTTTCTGGTCTCATTGACCTTAAGCGAATGAGACCAGAAACTGTCTGGTTACTGATAAATGAGCATATTTCCAAAAAAAAGTGGAGTATCCCTTTAAGAGCAAATAAATGCTCAAACGTGGATGGATCATTATACAATAATTCTCACTTTCTTTGAAGCTCTAAGCATTTAATGATTGTGGTCTCAGGTTAGTGATTAAAGCAGAGTAAGTTCTTCTGCGTCAATCTTTTGGGGGAAAACATAAGCACTACTAGGAAACCCACACAATATTTTTAACTTAGATTACTTGACTACTATATAGCATTTTTCTAGTACAGTACAGTACAGAAGAACAACTTGTATTACCAGTCGTCTATGCACACAAAGGCACAAACGCTCTAATTGACTGGAAGAAGGAACAAAGAAACAAACAATAAGGAGTAACTCAAGACGTCATTGTTAACACATCAATGTTTACAATCTCTTTCTCTTGGAAACCTAACTCGTTCCTAGTCTAAAGACATTTCCACAAATACAGGCTTTCTGTTGTCACTGTGAATGTGGATGTCAGGACAATAGTGAATGTGTGTTCACAGCTTTTAATGCCCTCTAGTGTTTAATGTGTGCTATGCTTGATGCTTATTTTTTGCAATGGTTGACAGCATAGACGAGACAACATTGAAAATATAGGACTATATTATAAGTATAATTTTTTATTATTTAATATTATAAATCATCTACATTACAGTACATAATATCAGTGGTTTAATAAAAGCTGTTTTATTTTATATGGAGCAAGGGGAAGTCATGTTTCACAGCAGCACTCAAGCTAGCATGAACACACACTGAAGTCAATGAGATATGAGTCGTGATCATGTCTGAGATATGAGTAGTTTTCATACAGTCGTGTGATCATGTCGAGATCACATGACTATATAAAATAATCTACTCGTATATAATTTTCTTCAGTGTGTGGAGTTCATTTTAGAGTGCTGGTGTAAAAGCAAAAAGGGATATCCTGACATGTATTTTTTTCTTCACTCCAATTGTTATGCTGATTTATAATGAGATAATCTAATGACTTTGATTGTGTTTTGTCTTGCATAGTTTTCTGGCCAAAGTGATTTAAGTTCTGCTATAGACAATGCCATAAATGCTAATGTCACTGGACAGGCAGAAAAGGTTAGTGCCTCTTTCACATGTATACATTTTCGCTTCAGTGCATTTTTACACACACACACACACACACACACGCACGCACACACACACACACACACACCAAGGCTACATTTATTTGTTTAACTAAATGAACGTTTTGTATAAAGTACAAACTTTTATATTGTAAAATATTGTTACAGTTTAAAAGGAAGAAGTGCATTGTATAAATCTAATAGTGATTCGTTAGTCAGGAATAATCAGTTAAAAACAGTTGTAATGCTTATTATTTTGTAGAAACTGATTTTTTTTTTCAGGATACAAAGAACAGCATAAATTTAAAATAGGAATCTTTTGTAATATTCTAGTAATAGGCTTTGATCAGTGTAATGTATTCTTGCTTAATATACGTTTTTTTTCTTATTGACTTTAAACTTAAATTTTTGAATGTTATGTATTTAACAGTTATGATAATTTTTGACTAACTATTGTTCAATGTCTACACCTGTTTGTTTCCCAGGGGAGAGACTTCTTTGATAGTATTCCTCAAAAGGTGAAAACTCAGACGACAGCAAGTGTGTTTTGTAAGTGTGTGTATATTAAAGAGTTTGTCGCTTCTTTCTGGAAATCTGACTTGAACCACAAATGTTTGTTCACTGCAGGTTTTCAGTTGTGTATTTTACTTGAAGTTGCTGATCAGTCTAGTTGTTAAAGTGATCTTTTGTCTTGTGTCCTTTAAAGTGGCTAAGAATGAGCTTGACAAGTTAAAAAAACAGATCTCAGGTGTGACTAATGACCTTCCCCTTGATGATTTGGAGAAAATTTCAGGACCATTATCTGACTTGCAGGGTTTCATCTCAAAATATTCTCCTGAGATAGAGAGATCAAGTCAAATCAGGTACTTTCACAAATCTTGTATTCCTATTTCCAATGATTCACAACAATGGTGTTCAAATACATTTTAATCAATTTTTAACATTTACAATAATTTCAAAGTGAAGAATAAACTATGTGTGTGTGTGTGTGTAGCCGGGCTATTGGATTGACCCTGAGCTGTCTGATTTTGCTGGTGGTGATCTGTAATATTCTGGGTCTGTTGCTGGGTACAGCTGGACTAAATGCTAAAGTCAATCCCACTGAACGCTCCGGCACATCCAACTGTGGAGGAATTTTCTTCATGGCGTGAGTACAATGACTCCCCGGATTTGTGTTTGCGAAACAGGAAACTGTTGTCAGGGTGTGCATTTGTTCTATTGTTATATACAGTATAGTACAATAAAAAAACACGGTACACATACAAATACTTGCTCTTGTTTCATTTTAGAGGAGTAGGTTTTAGCTTCCTGTTCTCCTGGATCTTCATGTTAGTGGTGTTGATACTTTTCATAGTGGGAGGTAATACCTACACCATAGTCTGTAAACCGTGGCAGAACAAGGAACTCCTCCAGGTATTTCCAGAAACTCATTGTGTTTACACATATGACTTTGACTAGATGCTAGGAGTTAACCATCTCTGTTAGTTTCCAGTAAATGTAAATTTTGCCGTAACGTATGCCAGCATATTTGGTAATCAATCATATTGTGTTTCATAGGTTTTTGACACTCCAGGGCTGATTCAAGGGTTCGATTTGTCCAAGATTCTGAATTTGAAAACAAACCTGAGCATTGTTAATGTGTACAGGTACATCAAGGCTGTATGACTGATGGCTGACATTTTTGCATAACTTGTCCACTATAAATAAATCTTTTTTTTTTAATTTTATTTCTAGTGATTGTCAAAATAATAAGCCCCTGTGGACCACATTACATCTGAATGAGGTCTTCGACCTAAATAATATGTTAAATGTTTCAAAGGTGAGAATTTATTACCTCTACTTGTCCCAGTGCATCACTTATTGGACACTAATAGTTCAGCTTTCTGATTTTCCTAACAGTACGAAAGTCAGATTTATCAGATCTTTGAGGATGCAAACCTCAACATTGCAACCATCACTGTCCTCAGTCCGGAGGTAAAGTCCCAGCTACACAACTTCTCTAGCAGTGCCAGCACTATGAACTTCAGCAACATTATACAGCAGGTAAACTACTGTTTATTCTCAAATAGACTAGCACATACTGTTTGTGTAATTAAATAAAGAATAATTTAATAAAGGGTACATAAAGGCCTTTATTTTTATTAAGCATGATCTATATATTATTTTGCTTTCCCCAAAAATATGTTAAGATTAAATTAAAAGTTCTTGCAACTTGAAGTACATTTGAAGTACACACACACATATGTATATATACATGGTTAAAAATATATGAGCAAATGTAAGATTTATCGAAAATAATGCATGTTAGTGATATACTTTTGGCCATTTTATCTTGAAATGTACTTGTATATTGAGGCTCGTAATTATTTTATTATTCATATTTCAGATAAATGATGTGTCAGGGACAAATCTGAGCTCAGCTGCACAAAGTCTGGATGAGTTGGCTGCTAAACAGGTGAATTTTACTTTCTTGTTAACATCCTCCTGCTCTGGTGTAAGACTGATGTGAATCACATAGACTTATTTGTGTCTTTCAGATAAACAACAATACCAGTGAGCAACTGCGTGGGGAAGCTAAAGATCTGCGAGACATCCAGACTGACATCACATACAACATTATGCCTTTGCTGGTGTGTTAACACTTGTTCAAATTTATCAAATCATTAATATCAATTCAGTTTGGTTTACTGTGACCCTCACCCTTTCCTCTTTGCAGCTGGAGCTGAATGATACCATTAAGAATCTCAGCGCAGTAGCATTACAGGTCAATGTAAGTCATCATTTCTGTCTGACACACTGCCTAGAATACCGTATATTAGTATTTATAACAATTTCATTAAAGACTCCATGAAATATGATGCTTTGGTAATTTTATCACAGTTCACTAGCATATACAGAAGAGTTTGAAAGTCATTTGTTTTTATTAAATTAATACTTTTATTCAGCAAGAATGCAAGGGAAAGGGACAGTTAATAAAATGACTTTCAAATAAATGGTGTAATTTTACATCTATCAAAGAATATTGAAAATGCATGTAATGCATGTATGCATGGGGATGTTTTGGGGATGAGGGGGGATATTATAGTTAAAATTAGAAGAAAAATGTAACTTTCATGGTTTCATATGTATTGCTTTACTCCTTTCAATAACAAAATAATAAGATAAACTGTATCATGCATGGTTTCCGCAAAAAATAATAACTTTTTTCATCATTAACAATAATAAGAAATGTCATCAGAGGTATAAATTAGAATTTAAAATATTGACATAGAAAACCATTACATTTTTACTATATTTTTGTTCAAATAAATGTTGTATGTGTATAATAAGTACTAAACAAAACTCTTTGTTCTGACTTTAACCATGTATATATATATATATATATATATATATATATTATCTTTATATTCATGATTTAAAAATGCACTTACAGTATCCTCTAATTCCTTCTCTTCAATCATTTTGTAGGCAACTGTGGAGAATGTTCTTAAAAATGTTGGCAATGCTCAGGACGTCCTGAACTACAACATATCACAAATAGTGAAAAAAGTGAGTGCAAAATCAATTCTATATTTAGCTTTATCATCCGTCAGGATGTTTACTGTATGTAAAATGATGAAGCAATCTACGGGATGTCTTAAAATGATAATTGTCACGTTTTTTCTGCAGGAGAGCATGTCATTCATAGACTGTCAGCTGAAAATCTTTCAGGCATTTGTCAGCTGGGCAAATCAAACGGTATATATTTGTCTTTATTAATATTCAAGTTGCCAACTATTTGAATGATTAATAACATTATTGTGTTGTGTTCTGTGTCAGATCACAGAGAGGATGGGTCGTTGTGGGCCTGTAGCGGCAGCATTAGAAAGATCAGAGGATCTTCTCTGTAAACACCTGGTGGGATCTTTGGTAAGAATCCATCAACAGCTCTATCTGCCTATAGTGCTGATGACTTTGGAAGTGCCCATGCAGTTGCCATCTAAAAAAAAAAACCTTAACAAACAATGTCCTGTCTGTTCCCAGAATGCCTTTTGGTTCAGTTTGGGCTGGTGTATGATATTCCTGATCCCCAGCATCATTTTCTCAGTTAAACTGGCCAAGTACTACCGCAGGATGAAGTATTCAGATGTTTATGAGTAAGATATCTTATTTGTTTTTCCTAAATGTAAGGATAATATTTTACGCATGGATTGATTATAAGTGTCTCCTTATTTCTCTTTTTAAAGGAATTCCAATAATAACATCAGGATGCATTCTTTCCCAAAGGCTCACCTAAGACCTGAATTATTGGAAAATGAGAAACAACCACCTTATACATACATGCGTAAATAAAAACGACAGTAAACGTTTGGTTTACACACGCCGAACCACATATCAATTAATTCACAATGGTGGACAAATGATGCAGCCCTTAAAGGGACATGGTGAAATGAGATGGAAGAAAAAAAAATGATGTCAATGCTGTTGCATTTCCTCGGAAATATTTTGCGTTTCCCCGAGAAATGTGCGTTACCTCACAAAACCTTTGCTTTACTTGAGAAGCTATGCATTCACTCGCAAAGAACGGAAAAGTTTTGCGAGCGAACGCCAAGTTTCTCGGGGGAACGCTAAAGCATAAAAATTCATCCCTACGTTCCTTTATGGGCTCTGTAATAATGTAGAAAATGTAGTACTTTTATGTGCTGTAGAAACTGTATTATTAATATAATTACTTGCACTTGATGATTTCAGCACTTAATGGGATACTCCACCGTATTTTTCATTTTAAACAATGTCATTCACTTACCTAAGACAAGTTGATACATACCTCTCTCAGAAAAAAGAAAAAAAAAATGGTGGAGTATTCCTTCGATATTTAAATGAAAAGAAAAACTGTACTGATGCAACTGTAATGTTTTTTTTTTATTATTATAAGGGGTTAATGGGAGGTCAAGTTTTAGAAAGCACTTTATGTGGTCCTGTGGGCATTGAGATTTACTTTTTTGCCATTTTTTCAGTAAGAAATAATCTTTTACACATATACTGCTGATATTGTACAGCAGTTTATTTAAAACCAAAAACATTTCTATCAGACATTGACTGTTTTCATTTTGAAGAGGTGGCCTATTAAACATTTCTTTTATGTCATGTGTTAATCACAATAGTAATAAAATATGCTCACACTACCATGCTGAACCTATTTGTTTGGTGTAAACTAAAGCATCACTTGCCACTCTCTGTCTTGCCAACCCATCTAGAAACCCTTCCTCCAGTCCACGCTACATCCTGTGACCGAGGCCTTACGGTACTGTGCAGCTGCCATTACAAAAGTGTGCCAATCAGAGGGAAGTAGAGCAGTGAAACATGCATTCCACACATGTTTGTGCAGCTTAGGGGGAGGGAAACCAGCATTCATGGGATTAAATATTCAGTAAAGTGATAGTATACTACCTTTCAGAAACACCTATGTCATATAAAAGGGTGTCATTTAAAAGCATACCATTGCTCAAGATTATGGATAGTAATTAGCTTTTTGATTAGCAAGAGCCAGAGATACTTAATAGACATGCACGAGGAGAGGCCATGAAACTGGTCTTGAAATATTTTAAATCTAATCCAAATGCACTCTCATGCTCTGTCTATGTAGGGCGTGAGAAAAATGATTACAGTGATTCTTGAGACATGTTAAAGGTTCCAGAACAGAAAAATGGTTTATGTACAGAAAAATCATTTTGAATTAATCTGCAGAAGACGTTCAGATGAACCTATTTACATTACACACAAAATATAGACAACCGTTCAAAGTTTAGGGTCAGTTCTTAATGTTTTTGAGGAAGTCTAGTATGCTCACCAAGACAATGTATTTGACCAAAAATATATGACAATTTTTTCAATTGTAATTTATTCTTGTTATGGCAAAGCTGAGTATTTAAGCAGTCATTAATCCACTGTAAAAATGAATATGCTTTATCTAATCAATAAAATTGTAGCAACAGATTGCAAGCAATATTATTAATTAAAAAAGAACAAATTAGAATTGAGTAATACTTAATCAAAATATTCCTGAAAAGTTAACCATTTAAAATGAGTAACGTTTACACCAAGAAAATTTAACAAAAATATCTGAACAAACAGATGTCAAAGATGAATTATTTTATATTATCTTTATGTTATATTGCCAACATTGAAGCACCTGATGTTAACAAGCAGAATCAATGAAGGAGAAAACCGTCATTTTAAAACAAACCTAAAACAAACACCGAGCACCATAATGGTGACTTAACCCTTGTGCTGCATTAGATTTTTAACACCGTTAAGTGCATTAAGGACCAAAAATGGCCACATATTAAACATTGCCTAAAATATTATATATTATTATTATTTTCCACTTTTACCAAGTTAAATCTTTTAACCAGCATCAGTCCTCATCATAACTACCAAAAATGTATTCAATTTCAGGATTTTAACCCTTTAATTACCAGTTTTGTTTGCGAAACCATCGATTTGTATAAGAGGAAAAAACACAAAAATTCAATTATTTTCAATAAACTAAATGCAAAGAGAAAACTTTAGATTTGGATTATCACAGTCCCACTTTGCAAAAAATCCCACTTAGCGCGTTAGAGACCAAAAATGGCCACCTATTAAACATTGCCTATTGCCTAAAATAAGGTGCATTTCCACCCATAGGGAATAAATATGTAGTGACGTCATCTGGTGGAATACACTATATAATGCAAATATAATGCTTTTGCTTCAAAATGAAAGGATGTTTGTGTAAAAATCATGTTTCATGTATTACTGACAGCCTCAGATTTAAACGTTTTAATGGGTTTCAATGGGTCATTTTTGGTCTTTATGGTGCTGAGTGTTACTATTTGATCTACACAGTGTGTGTTATACATATTTTGCAAAATGGGATCACATTTTTTACATGTATCCAAAAAGTCACAATTTTGCCAAATTTCATACCATTTGCATTAAAACAGCCAAAATGGTCAAAGAAATTAAACTGCAAAAGACCAAAAATGTCCCTAATGCAGCATAAGGGTTAAACATACTTTCTAAAAAAAACGTTTTACTCATTTTAAATGGTTAACTTTTAATGAATTAATTTGATTAATTATTACTCAATTCTTTTGTTAAATTTAATAATATTGCTGATCATATTTAATAATATTTTATTTATTTAATAGTATTGCTTGTAATCTGTTGCCACAATTTTTTTTTTTTTTTTTTTGATTAGATAAAGTGCATTCATTTTTACAGTGAGAAATCGTTATAATATGGTGAAAACAGTTATGCCCCTTGTTATTTTTGTGGAAAATATGCTGATTTTTTTCAGGATACTTTCATAAAGAGAAAGTTCAAAAGAACAACATGTATTTAAAACATATTGATTTATTTACTTTATTTGACTTTTGAACGCTGGCTCAGAAAACTCAGTCAAATTTGTTAGTAAACACTTAGTGAATAAGAAGTGTTTCAGCTTTCCAAATACTTTAGCTATGCCACATCAATTCAAGGCAGCACAAGCCTGTCCAATGTGACCGAGCTTGAAGCTGGTCACTGTAATAGAATTTAGTTCAATTGAATTTAAAGCAGTGCTGTGAATGCTGCTACTGAGCCAAAAAGGAATGCAGAGGGTGGGGCTGTACAGACATAGTACGTTTATAAAGCTTTTCATTGGAAACACATCAGAATTCCCCTCTTCGACAACACAACCATAACTTTTTAAAGGCAGCAGAAGTACGTGACAACTTAGTTCCGAAAAAAAAAAACAACAACTAAAAATGAGTGGCAGCAATACATGTGTCATATTTAATTGCGTCCTACAATGATAAAATCCCAGTGGTAGCAATAAATACAAGAGCAATCCTGAAAAATCTGGATCATGCACATTACATTTTATATTACTGTACACTTTTATTAATGACTAAAACAATTCTTAGCTTAGGTCTTCCACATGCGATTTTCATAAAATAATAATCACACTAGCATATGATGACAAACTGTAGTGTCAGTAGAAACAAAAATATATTGTTATGCTAGGGGTTTATAAAATAAATTATCTGGAGCATGAAATGTGAATAATGCTTAGTCATCTCCAAAAGGATCGGGGTAACAGCATGCCTGCATGTGATGACTCATAAAAACGTCACATCTGAAGGTTATGAAAAAGAAAAATACTGTTTAAAAAACACAAAAGAAATGTAAGACGAAATTCAGCATACATAAAAACAGCATATTACATTCAATATCAGGAATAATTAAAGCAGTAGTTAAACATCTGTGAATTGCAGTAAATACTACACAATTGTTATGATTAATGAAATATGATCTGATATGAAGAAGCGCCATAATTCTGTTTAGACCATGCAAGGTACTTAATTCTTAAAGGTACAGTTCACCCAAATATGACCATTTTGTCATCATTTACTCACTATCATGTCTATCCAAACCTGTTGAACTTTATATCTTCTGTAAAACACAAAAGAAGATCTTTTTTCTTTTTTTTTGTCAATAGAGAGAAAGTGAATGGTCCAAAGTTTGTTTTGGACCCCATTGACTTTCATTGTATGGACAATAATTTCTTCAAAATACCTTCTTTTGTTATCTACAGAAGAAAGAAAGTCAAACATGTTTAGAAACAACATGAGGGCAAGTTCATTTTGGGTGATATTTAATAACAGTCTATGGAAAGGTTTTAGATGATTAGTCAGACCAGGCTGGCTCTAAACGTCACTTGAGATCAAGAGGAAGTCCTCTGCTTGGCTTCCTTGTGTTCGGCATCTCTGGAGAGTCCCTTTGGCTGGCGTGGAGGCGTGAGAGGAGGAACTGTGGGTGACTGAAGAATATCTGCGTACCTGTGGCTGGGTTTGGTCTCCCTTTGGAGAACTTTTCTGAGAAGCGGTTTCAAAAGCCCAATGGTGACCTGGCTGCCGTGAGCTTCGAACGGTCCCGAGTTCTGCGTCGAATCCGGCAGGTTTTTCAGTACAATATTGAGTATGCTCGTCACAGTCATGTCCTCTGGACAAAGAGTCCAGAGCAGGTCCAAATAAGGGTCCAGGTCTCTATGCTGTGACACTTCGCACAGCAGAGCGCTGAAAATCTCTTTGTTCAGAAGCGGGCTCTTCTGGCAGAACCTCTCAGCAACTTGTGTCACCCGTTCCCACTGGCTTTGTTCGATGAGAATCCGCAATGCTTGCATTATCGCTTTGGGCCTCTCGCTGGACAAAAGCAGCTCCACTTCCAGGTGTTGGTTGGACCCTTTGCAAGGGAGCACAGTCAGGGCCCGTTTATAGAGCGGCAAACTCTCAGAGCTCTCCTTCACACCGTAACTCCAGGAAGATGTGGAGGTTGTGCCCATCTGCTGTTGTGCCAATTCCAGAAACCTGGGGAGCCAGCTGGGCTGGAATTTGAAGATGGAGTGGCACAAGAGCTCAAAAACAGGCAGGTTCACTGTAGTGTGTTTCTGCTGACCGTTGCAGTGAGCAAAGTTCGCTGTGGGTTGCACAGGGCTGAGGATGATTTTCCACAATTCAGCAGGAGCTTTAGAAGACAATGATCCCTCACCGTTGCACCTCAGATGCAGAACCGCTTGCACGGCGTGCCAGGAATGAGTGGGAAAGAGTTGGAAGATGCTGTTCAGGTATTGAAGATTTTCCTTCTCTAGCTCACCGCCAAGCAGCCGGCAGATCTCCTGCTGCACCAAGGTTTCACAATAGTTCGCTAGATCTTTCTCAGAAGCCTTCACCATTGACGTTTTGATGTCCTCTAGCAAAACGAGACCCCTAAGTTCTGATTCGAGCGAGCTCATGAGCCTTTCTTGACCCGAGGAATGTTTCTCACCAGTTTTGGTCTTCTGGTTGCTGAGGTAATCTCGGAGGATGGCAGCCAGCGATATGGGAGCTTGAAACATCCCACCTTTTTTGAGCTTCTCCACCGTGAGCTGTGTGCTACTTAGACTTCTTTGCTGATAGTATTTACACGCCTCCTCGAAAACAGCCTCAACCAAGAGTGCACTTGAGTCTTCTGAATATGTCGGAGAAGACTTCTGTGTTTGCGTGACCACAAACAACCCGGTCTCTGACAGGATTTGCGGAGAGTGACTGTCCAAAGAGTTTACAAAGAGAAGACCTTCGGTTTTCAGACTTATTCTTTCTAATTCCAGGCCACATTTGGTGTCAATTAAGAAGAGGGTCCTGCCTATTGTTAGTGCCAGGACTTCACTATACATATTCAGACTGTTTTGGGTCCCACTAGCACTTAGGCAATTATCAGGAAGTTTGTATATGTTGCGAAGACAGCCATCCCTCTTCATAATGCATACCCAACCAGTGCTGAGGAGGAGGAGGAGGTCTCCACATCCAGTGGGAGAGAATCCACAGATTTTAGGGGGATTTAGTGTGGGTAGGAGGCCAATGAAGTCTGTAACAAGCCTTTTGAAGTCTGATTCTTTGCTTGAGCTTTTCATAAGTGTGCAACTACAGGCACTGTGCACTTTAAAGGTGTCATGTTCAGGTGACCATACAAGAAACACTTTCGAAACATCCAATGAAGAGTTTTCCCGCATGTCTGGGAGCAGATAGACCAAATCGCCAGAACTGATGGTCGTATATCGAGGATTATTATGCAATGCAATTTTCACATTTCCCAAACTGACACCTCCCTCATTAACTTCAACTGTCTTTTTGCAGATACAGAACCGGAAGCTGCTGCACACACTACTGGAGTTCTCAGATGGTGGTCGCTCCTCACACCATATGATGAAATTGTGACACATAGACACAGAAACTACTTTTGCACGAGGGCTGTTACACAGATCCACAGTCTGGAGTAGATGCCAGCCTGATCTGCTCTCGAGGAATTTCCAGAATTCTACTTTTCCATTCTCAAAAATCACTCCCAACACAGGGGCTGCGTCATCTGGTTTGCTGAGAGGGATATAAATAACATCCACTATAGGAACATTTCGAGTTAGCACTAAATCAACGTGCTTTTGGCATTGCATTAAATGGGCTCGCTGATATTTGTCATATGTCATAAGACCACTCTTGGGCTGACGCACAATGACATGAATGTGACGTCCATCTGGACTCAGACGCACTTCGGACAGACAGTTTTGAGTAGAGATGTTGGAGTATTCTCGTTTAAAAAACTCCTTTAGATCCTTTCCTTTCGTAAAATCTCCGAAATCAGTCACTTGTTCCAATGCGAGCATCGTCATGTTTGCTGAAATGTCGATCTGTAATAGGAAGCACACGAGGGTGAAAACACTTTCAGTTTGGACCTGCGATCATCCACAATCTCCTTGAATCATGTCCAGCGCTTATTTCACGCGTTAACTCCATCATATGACTCTGTCATATACAGTCCACAAATCCTGCGAAATACACGTATATTTCTCTTGTGCTGTCTGTTTCTCTCCCACTCCTCCTGACATCACGAGTTTGTTAATTTCCGGAATATAATGGCTGTGTTTCAAAACGTAGTGAGCCCACTATCCAGGCAACATGATAGAGCAAGAACGATCGCGACTTTGCTAGACAGAAATCATGTCTAGGTAGTAAGGTAGGTAGCTTTCTACATTTTTAAACACGTCCTATGCGCTATGCGTTGCTTTTATTTTTCAATTTTGCTCCGTTGAAGGGAGGGGTTTTATTCATCACTCTACATGAGCACAATCTGCACAAGCATATTTTTTATTCAGCAAAAAACAAACACACACACACACACACACACACACACACACACACACACACACACACAAAAAAAACTCGCAACTATGTCTTTCAATCTGTAAGAATGTGTATCCTGAAATCAAATAAATTGCTCATAATGAGGCTAATTCGCCACAGAAAATTAATGTGGGTTGTTTGGTTTTCGATAAGAGTAAATTAATGTTTTGGTTAACAATACTTTGAGACTTTTTTTGATCAACAACATAGATTATATTCCATATTAGGTAAGTTGACAAGTTGTTTTATAAAAACAACTAGGCTACAAATTAGGGGTGAGCTTATGGAGAAATTAATCAACAATTGCAGTTCGGAGATAGCGATGCTTAAATAATAGTATTTTTACACATAGAATAAAAAGCCAAAGGAAGACCAAATAACTTAAACACAATAATACGATGGTCACAAGTAGAGTCATTAGCTCAAATGTAGAATCCACATTTGACCGCTCCAAATGCCAGATACGTTGGCGCGTACGCCATCTTGGAACGGTCAATGTGTCACTCACAGTAAGAAAAAAATAACTTATATTATGTTGTTCTATACTCTTTTTGGTAAGAATCGATGATGCCACAACATTGCGGAGCTTCTGGTTGTGAAACTGACGAGATTTCAATTCCACAAGAAATGGGATAACTTTTTACAGGTGAGAATGTGTTCTTATGTATTAACTCAATATGACCGGTTTTTATACTGCAGGCTACTTTTCAATGTCATGTTAGCTGACACATTCGTTTTGTTGTATTGAGTTTATTTCAGCAGAATTATTCTGATGAACTTGCTGTTTTGCTCTCGTGCATAGACATATACACTGTGTACACTGGCTCTCGTGTTTGCGGCGCCGTGTTTTGACCGTTCCAATATGGCAGCCCATTGGCCACTGATGCGGCATCTTGTTGTGTTTCTATGCTTTGACTTTGTCGGAAATGACGTATGACAGTAAACACTTCCTTCTCTTCGCGCGAAGTTTTCACCGTTGATGCTAACGCAGATATGAATCCCGCAGGTTTTAAAGTTTGTAAGTTTTCAAAATACGTGCTAATTACAAATTTATGTAAATCAGTGTTTATCGTTTCTTCTCTGGCTTCATTTCCCGATGTATATTTGCATTTTTAGGCCAACTGCATTGAATCGCAAAAATGATCACTGTAGTGTAACGTTAATATTTATGTAAAAAATTAAGTATATATTTTCTTGGATTCCATACACAAATGCTCTGTTTTATAAACACTCTTTTTAAAAATCTCACTAACATATGTTGGTGTATCCGTAAAATACTGTTTACTCGCCATGTGATTAGCTGCAGACTAGTAACTTATGCTATAACGTTACCTTACTAGATTATGCTGCAAATTATGCATTTACATCACATCATATCACATATTATCTTATGCTTTTATACTTGAGTAAAACCTACTTAATTTTCCAAAACATCCCAGCGTACAACTGTCATTTTGAATGTGCAAAACTGTAATTTTAAGTCTATTTCATGTTTATTGTAATATAATCTTTTATCAACTTTATAACTGTTGGAATTTTAATTTTCTGTTCTATTTATATTCTGACATATGTGTCTCTCTGCACAGAAAATCAAGCAGAAACAGTGAAGATGTCTGATTCGAGGAGAAGGTCTAGAGGGGCTCAAGAGGAGCCAGCAGGACCATCCAATGGAGTGGGAGGGCGGAACAGGTCAGAGAGAGTGGTTGATATGGGTGATGAAGATGATGTTGGTGAACCATCAGGTATTAGTGAGGAAGATGATGATCCAACACGCAGAAGAGAGATCAGGAGCAAGTACAGGGATCTGATCAATCAAGTCCAGCGTGAGTATTAATACTGTTAACATTTCTTTCAATGACACAGATTGATGTTTCATTTATGAAGTGCATTTGTTGAGATTTTTTTGTTTTTGTTTTTTTGTTCACAGAAAATCGTGAGGACATGTTGAACCCGTCTAACAATAAACTCACTGATGTTTTAGAAGCAGCCAACAAACTTTTTGTCAATGGTATTATTTCTATACAGTGTCATTTTTTTGTATAATTGAGATACTATAATGTTTTAATATATATATATATATATATATATATATTATTTTTGTATTTTCAATTTAAGTGTTTGTATTAGTTATTATTAGTCATTGTATTGTTTTTTTAGTTTTTTTTTTTTATTTCAGTTGAAGTTATTATAGACCATTTCACAAGATGTAAACAACACTGGTCCAGAAGCACTTCCTGTTTCAGTTTTTTAACACTACATAAAAGCTGGGATAAAATACAACCAACAGAACATTTAAAATTGAATCAAAAAGTTAAACAAACATCTTTAAGATGTTTTCTTTACATGTGAAATAAAGAAAACAGTTACAAACTGAAACAGGAAGTATTTCTGGACCAGTGTTGTTTACATCTTGTGAAATGGTCTATAGTACAACAATGCAAATTAAATAAAAATTAGAAATTTTGCCTTGGCAATAGCTAAAATAAAACAAAACGAGTTAGTATCCTGAAAAAAAAAGTATCCTGGTATCTACTAACGGGAATTAAGTGCAGTTGTTGGATGCATGCACAACTTGTATTCATGACGTTCTCCTGAATGTTTGTCAATTGTGTGTGTGTGTGTGTGTGTGTTTTCAGTGAGACAGGCTCGTGAAGCAGCGCTGGATGCTCAGCTCCTGGTACTAGCCACTGATCTAGGGAAGGAGAAGGCCAGCCAGCTACATGCTGAAGGCTCTGCATTTGACCCGTCTGCATTTGCAGAACATTTGGTAAGTTACTGTGAGAGGAAAGCCAGATCTTATGTTTTGCATTGGGCAAATTCACCCTGAAAGGAATTTTTTTTCTCCTTGGTTGATTTTTCATATTGATCTCTCTAGTTGTCCTTCATGGGTCTGAATCGTTTGGAGGATGAAAGTGGTCAGGATGGACACTTGGAGGGATATTTACCTCAAGGAGCCTGGCAAAAGCTTGCAAATAGATCAGAGTCCTGCTTCAAAACAGCCCCTTCATTCCACTACATGTAAGTATAGCTGTAGTAAGGGAAGTAAAATGAGATTGATGGTGATCAGGTAACTGTATATGTTAGGCTAGGGTATATATTGAAAATTCACATTAAATGTGAAATAAAAAAAAAATGCTCAACATTTTTAGAGCATTTGTTTTAGCTCTTAAGTTGACCTATTTTCCCAATTCCCATCTTGCTCCATGACTTGTGAGTATGAACGTGTCAAGATAAAAATGTTATAGTGTCTCTATTGCCAAACTACAGTAGATGGTGTAATAATTGGTAAGTTACATTTTTGTGAAGCAGAAACTCAATCTAAATAAGTTTACTTGCATATTTTTTTCTCATCATCGCTCAGAAATGTTCGTAGATGTCCCCATGTGGTATTTTATATATTAAAATGGTTTAGTAAGTAAGCAAGCATACTCGACTATTTAACAAATTTGGGGTTAGTAAATTAGTTACTTTGGAAATCAGTAACTTGGATGCTTTAAATGAATCAACAGTAACTGTGGAGACATTTAAAATGGCTGTATGCTAAATAATTCTATTTCAAATAAATGCTATGCACAACATCAGGAAGATCAGGCCTTTCCTAAATGAGCATGCAACACAACTCCTCGTTCAGGCCCTAGTCATTTCTAGACTTCATTACTGCAATGCTCTTCTGGCTGGACTTCCATCATGTGCAATTAAACCTCTATAAATGATCCAGAATGCTCTAGCTCGTCTGGTCTTCAACGAGCCCAAAAGGGCCCACGTGACTTGCTTGGTTTAGTCCTCAGTTGTAAGTCGCTTTGGATAAAAGCGTCTGCTAAATGACTAAATAAATATAAATAAATGCTGTAATTTTGAACTTCATATTCATCAAGGAATCCTGAAATAAAACAAAATTCTGATTTCCACAAAAATGTTAAACAGCATTACTGTTTTCAACATTGATGTATAATAAGAAATTATTATTGAGCAACAAATCAGCATATTAGAATGATTTCTGAAGGATCGTGACACTGAAGACTAAAGTAAGGGTGCTCATTAATTCCATTATAGGAATGAATTGTATTTTAAAATATATTTAAATACAAAATGGTGTTTTAAATTGTAATAATATATAATAAGTACAAATAAGTACTACCTTGGTGAGCATAAGAGAGACTTATTGTGTGGTAGTAATAAAGTCATATTTAACTACATTCGGTATTTTTTACTTCACGCTAAACATTGGAATTTTTTCTTTTTTTTTAAATTGGCTATACAGTTTACGAAAACAAAATCTCTACTGATGCCTTTTCATTTAAGTTTACAAACCTTTATTTTTTCTTTTCAATTCAAGATTGGGCTCATTTTTGGCAGAGCCTCCTCCACCACGGCCAAGAGTGGAGAGGCAGAGAAAAGCCCCCAGCAAAGAGGCTAAACGAATTATGCCCACCCAGGTGAGCTCATCATTTTAAAGGGGTGGTTGATTGCGATTTCACTTTTTTCATTTTAAATAGTGTGTAATGTTGCTGTTGGTGCATGAGTTGCAGCGCTGAAAGTTTAGTGTAAGCAGAGATATCGTCTTTTAAAAATCAGGAAGTTTAATGCCTACAAAAACGACTCGATTGGGACTACAACGGGTTTTTATACGTCACTAACCCATACATTTGCATCAACCCTCCCTCTGGGATATGCAAAAAAGGGCATGGCTATATTTTTGCGACTTGTCAAAAGTGTGTTATTTTCATCCAGCTGTCAGGTCTTCTTTGTTCGGGCTTCCTACAGACGCTGTCGTTCGTCAACAATGGATACAATTTATGTTTGATTATGTTCCTGAAAATGACAATCATAATTTAGCTCTTTGTGCTGCGCATTTACGGAAGACAGCTTCCAGAATCTCCACGAATTCAACACTGGATTCAACAAGAAACTGTTACTAAACCATGAAGCAGTTCCAACTTTAAAACCAGTGGCAGCAGTTGTTGGGCCACAACCTGTAATAGGCTAAATAATTGTAAATGTATTTGCATGTATAATTTCAGACGTAATGTTTTAGTTTTATCAAATGCCAGCGCTGGCTTTATAGCCACTTAGTTATGCTATTTCGTGTCTACGACAAACGCGTACAAACATTTTGGACCTGAATTTGTATATGAACTAATTTTGTATTTTTAGATGCTATTGTGTAAAACAAACTTGTATAAAGTAAAAAAAAAAAAAATAGGCAAAGTATCATTCAGAAACGTTTTGTAAGAGCCATGTGTGGTGAGGTTCTGCTTGCCTCGCTTCATTGCCACTTTCTGGGTCTGATTCTGGCTCATACTGATACTGTAGTATCGACACCATTATGTACGTTTGACAGGAACAGATAAGCAACTTTCGCTCGTAAACGTAATGGGCGTGTCGAATCTGGACAACGTGCACTACACAGTTTAGCCAATCACAACACACCTTCCCAAACTAACCAGTCTAAGCCCTCTGCCTGTTTCTGAGGGAGTGGTTTCATAGACTCCACTATGAAAATAAGAAAAATAAGACTTTAAAAAAAAGATAAACCACGAATACATGTTATATTGCACCCCATAAACACATTCATGCAAAGAAAAAAAGCAGTAAACTACCCCTTTAATAATGCAAACCCTGACTTTCCCAATATCCTTCAGAATCTGTCTGACTTTAAAACATATCTTCTCAACGCAGCTGAAAAAAATGGAAGAGTCACACCAGGAGGCAACAGAGAAAGAGGTTGAAAGGATTCTTGGATGTTTGCAACTTTACTCTGGTGATAATTGTAAGCATACTAGAATAAGTTAGTGTTAGCTTAGCGACACTGGCTATTTCAAAACCTATAATAAATGGCTTTTTTCGGAACAGCTGGGGAACCTATTTCATACTACGAGTTCGTCATCGACCCAAACTCCTTCTCCCGGACTGTGGAGAATATCTTCCACACATCATTTCTCATAAGGGTGAGTCAAAACTCAACAATATCTGTGAAAATTCAACATATGTCCCTCAATAAAAAAAAAAGTAATCAAATTATATTTTTTACCCTTAGGATGGACTGGTGAGGATGTTCTTGGATAATGATGAGCTTCCTTGTATTGGTAAGTAGGGATGGGCATTTTATGCAAAAATAATATTCGATGATCACTGGGAATTAGATTATTTGAAAATCGCACCCCTCCCCCACATGCTCATTGGTTAAACAGAATTCACTCAAATCCTGCTCCTGATAAAATTTCTCTGTAGTACCAGTACTGTACGTGTTGTAGCCATTAAAGAAAACGTATTTAGTTGCATATTTATGTTTAAATAATATAATTATATATTTTTAATCTCATCCATTTGGCCCGTTGATTTTATGAAAAGTGAACAGCATGAGTAAGATAGGATCACAAGATGCGCAATCTATCGGAAGACGTGGAGTGGGTCAGCTCAGACACCACTTCATTAAGTTTTGTTTTTGTTTTGTAGAAAGCGTTTCTTTAAAATGAATTTTGTTTTGTATAAATTGTATCTTAATTTCAAATCAATGTTTCATCAACCAATTCTCTGGATTTAATAACTAAACAGCAAGAGTCATAAAACCTTTCCGCGGAGTCATAAAACATCTTAAATTTAATAAAAAGAATTTTAGGCCATAAAAAGTCATAAAAATGTTTGGATTTTCTATACTGGGTCATAAATTACATTTAGCCACGTCTTAAATTGATATGCTAATTCATTCATTATCGCGATATAATTTTTTCTCTACTAAACGATATCAAGAGTTCTATAAATGTTCGATATAATTATGCGCCAAAAGCTGAACGAAACTCATTAGAACCGTGTGCGCCTCACAGATTGTTTATCCGCTCGGCTCAAAGTCCAAACGGCAGCGCTGCGTGAGCTCACATGACTAGAGCAGTGTTGCCAACTTAGCAATTTTGTTGGCCTATCCAGAGCCATATAGAGATAAATGTATATGGAATCTATAGAGAATCTCTCTCTATGGCTCTGGGCCTATTCAAACAACACATGGCTAGGGTGTGGTGAGCTGGTACCTCTGTATGTCAGGGCACCAAAACTTCCAATAGAAATTCAACTGCAGTAGCCACCATTCAACCTGAAGAGGGCAGCACACAGAACTCGTTTTTACACCATATATTGTAGAATTAAAACACTTTAAAACACCCAAATGTCAAAAAAATGACTTGAATAAATGACCAGCTTGAATAAAGCCAAAGTCTTAGATTATTAACTTAAAAAAAATGGTTTTAGAGTTTAGTTACCCTTTAAGATTGCTGTGGAAATGCGAAAACAGGAAGACAAAAGACAACGAGTGCAGGGATGGGGCTACATAAGGTCTGTATAGAGTGCTGAAGTTATGATGTCACTTTGTAGGCCAAAACGCAGTAGCGAGTTAGCATTTTAGCACTTCCGGTTCCTTCGCCCTAAAGTCTATGGGTTTTTTGAATGGGTTTTTGCTAAATCGCCTGAAATAAGGTCTGTGGTTAACAAAGCCTCTAAATAATTTCACGTTTTGATCTATGACATAAAACACACCAGTTATAACCTCCTTTTGGTTTTTTAAACTTTATTGTGTCTTTATATAGGCTTCAAAATGTATACATTTTGGATTAACTTGTAAAGATTATCTTAATAGACAAAACGTGTAAGGGTCACAACTCTTTGTTAAACAAAGATCTTATTTTTTGTGATTTTCCAAAAGTCTATGGGGAAAGTTCATAGTTGTCCTACAAAGTGACGTCATAACTTGACGTGCATTTCTCTCTAGGCGCATTCACTTCTGCGAAGATGGAGAGTCAGCATTGTCAACTTTATCTTTGCAGCTGACACTGACACAGAAAGCATTAGTTTATTAATAAACAATTAACATTTCTCCTTGCTATATTTGACACATTCATAATTCATAGTCATAAGTTGACTAATGGCTTAAATGAACAACTACTAGTCAACTAGAAGGTTGTGGACACCCCTGCTTATCTCACAAGTAGGGCTGTCCACACAACAATTCTATTCTATAAGGCCAAATCCATAAATCATTATTGTGTTCGTATTTGGTCGAATGTTCTCGCAGATGATATTATTATCTGTGTGTTGTAGCTCTAGTAGAGGAAGGTGAGATAGAGCCTGGTGGAGCTTCCATCCGACATCAGTGTGTCATCTCCATCAACCAGGAATCCTGGAGGGTGAGCACATTATGACTGCATTTGGTGATTATTTGCAATAGTGATGCACCAAAATTTAGAATTTATTTACCTGAAATTAAAGTTTTCATTTAGCCACAAGCTGAAACCGAAATGAAAGTTTATTTAATATTGCATGAAACTGAAGTTTTTTCTTTTCTACTCTATAATGATGTAGATCAAAATGAAATCGAAAATATGTACTGGTTGTGATTTGCTTTTGCTCTGATCTCATGTGAGTGACAGGTTGTCCCGCCCTCGCTTCAATAAACGCGTCATCAGAGAAGTGAAGAGATGCAAGAGGGAGGGGTTATTTATTTTAAGATTAAGTTATGATTAAAGCTTATGATTACTAAACAAACACAGATAAATTGTTTGATAATACTACAATATTAAAAATAAAATTTGGTTTTTAATTTCATGGTATTTATATTTATCATATGTATATTTATGTCGCCAAACCTCCTTGTGGAAAAAGAATGCCGTGGTGTTTACAACTGTGACAATAAGTGCTAAACAGGATCAACTAAACACTGGATTTTCAAGAGTATGTACATTTCTCGGCTCCATTGTTGCAGTAAACTTGCACAACGATCTTAAATGAATAATTTATTAGATGCATGCCGGTGTATTATTGTAGGGACGTTGACTTCAACTTTACATTTTCAATCCCCTAAACATGACACGGAACAAAACAAACTATGATTGGTTGCTTTACACGTCCTTTTGGGCTGCAATAGATTCCAGACCTTCTGCTATTTACTAACTAAACCCTAAATTTCAGCTCGGGGTTCAGACTTATTTATTAGTTAATGACTTAATCAGCGACTAGTCGATGTCAACTCGACTTTAATCACATAAATGTCGACTTTAACAAAAAAATCTGAAGTGTTTCAACTCCTAATCAACAAAATATGTTTATCCAGGCACCTGTCTGTCTTGGCAAAATCACGGTGACCATATTTAAAAGCATCAAACGATAATTATTATTATAGTTTTGTTAAATGTAAAGAATTTGAAAGGTTCAGACTTTTTGTAACCAAATTAACAAAGCACAAATTTTATTGCAGTTATTGGATGGTAAGCAAATTAAAAACCGTATGGACTAAAATACCTCGGTTCATCAAAATTAAGTTTCAAATCAAGAAATTTAAAACCGCTTCGGCTGAATACTTTCAATTGCTGGAATTGTGGTGCATCACTAAATTCAAGCAGATATTTATTTAGCATGGTGGTTTTTTACGTTAAATAATCTCTCGTTTGTGTCTTTCAGGAAATCATTGATGCCTTTGATATTAAGGACGCTATGATTCCAGTTTTAGAGGTTTTGTCTCAAGAAAGCTAAGTTGGAGGATAGCTAACAACAGCTACCGAAACGTTTATAAAATAAAAAACAAATACTTTTTATATTTTTAATGTTTGGAATCTCAATTTTAAGAGTTATATCTTCTGAATTTTGTACAAAGTGTAATAATTTGGATTAATAAAATAAATGTAAAGTGAACTTGCATTCAACATTATATTAGGTGGTAGAAATATTTTCATTTCATGGACACAAGGTTCATAACTCTCCACTTTCAGTAGGTTTAAATCTCTCTTCTCTTTCTCTGAATCCCAAATATATATTGCACACAGAAACGGTGACCATCACATGGGACCATTAATTCATAAAACAAGTTTGCTTTGTAAACCATTATGCAAAGATATAATCTATCTAATCTAAAAGATATATAATATAATAAAAAAGTCAAAACTCTATTCACTCAGCCCAAAATCTATGATTTTTTTTTTTGTAGATAACAGAATGTATCCTTGCAGATTAACTAAAATTACTTGTAGTGTGAATGGTTTATGTTTGGATTCCCCAATACTAATCCATAATCTTATCATTAGTGTAGAAACTAAATGAACCCATTCAAATGGGCCATATCCTGACTTCCTTCTCAGTAATTACATTTAGATTACAGTTGAACTCCCCCTAGTGGTGAAGTAACTTAATGCACTGGTTAATCAACCCAAAAAATGATTGAATACATTATCTCGACTGATGTCTCTAACCGGGGATATTTGCACAGTCATATGGGAATATCTGTATTCTCTTGCACTTTGTTGGCTAATCAACTGCCCAATGTGGTGGCTCACCGGTTTACGCTAGTCCTTGTATTTCTAAGTGGCAGAGATCCTGTCTCTCTTTTTTCAGAAAATGTCAGAAATTATTTATTAGCTTTTAATTGCCATATAGAAAAGTAGTTACTGTTGGATTTGCTTGAATGTTCTTACTTTTTCCTAGTCTTTTATAAGCTGTTGTGTAGCTTTTGTATTTTGTAAATGTGTTAGGGAACTGCAGTATGTTTGCCTGCTGTCCATTTTTAGTTAATATAATTTAGAATAAGTTATGCATCTAAACACATGATGTGTGTTTGCCATTTTATTTTTCCTTCCATTTCAAAGTAAAGGTTGCTTTTTTGCTGAAAGCTCATTTTCCATAGGGATGCACAGATAATAAAGTGCTGTCCAATACTGTGTTATTAATGTATGTAATGTAATGACTGATATAAAAATTCAGAACAATTTAGTCTTAAATAAATGTGCTAAACTAAAATCAGTAGTTTTTGTCTTTGTCAATTCCATGTTGTCATGCTTATTTTAGGCGTCAAACACATAAATAGTAAATTTCGACCAATATTGTTATATTAAAATCGTTAATATTGATAAGAGATATGATTCTGATAAACTGCTTTTAATGAGGGTCCAGATGTGATTTTTAATGTGTTTTATTTTGCCTCACTGCAATGCTGGATTGGAAGCAAATCTAAATATGACTGGCTTAATTGCAGCCTGGATCAGTGATGATATTTGATAACTTTAAAATAAATAAATATTGTTATTATTATTATTTTTTAATGCTTGGAGGAATTTTAACCATTAAGAAAAAAAAAACAAAAAAACAAGGGACAATTATGATTTCATGTTAACCTTAATGCCAATTAGAGAATAAATATTTTCAATTTAGTCTGTGATTCTTCGGACGGCTTTATCTCTTTTTGTCATTATGGCCTTTTTATATTATTTTGTGAAATCCCTTTATTGTCTTCCTCTGTCCCATTTCACTTGAGTGGCTCCATCACATTTCCTCTGGCGATTTTCTTCAATGCTCAGCACCGTGTCATCATGTCGGCTGCTTTTGCTCTAATAAACCCGCAGATGCTCCGTTCTTTTATTTTTCTCTTTCTCATTCCCCTCCTCTCCCTGCTTGTGTGACGGTCGCTGTCGATAACAGAGGGGCTTTCAGCCACTTGCAGAGCAGCATCTCTTAGCATCACTGCAAACCCAGACGAAAGAAGGAGGGAAAAAAAGTCAAGACTCTATTTTTTTTTTGAATCCTCAACTGTGCTATTTATATAATTGCATTATTATATAAGAGAATGAGCATGTATGTCATGCTTATACCTTGGGCATTGCAGTAGATGATGCTTATTCACACAAACTCCCTCTCACACACATAGGGGTATCCTTGCACGCTTGCACACACTTGCTCACACCCTGCTTGCATTGCTCAGCGATGCCATTTCTTTGGAGTGGGGATGCAATCCTGGAAAGACTATTTTTGCAAGCCTTGTAGTGCTTCTGTCACCTCTCCTCAGGAGGACATGGAATACAGGATGGGAAGCTGCATCGGAGTCGCACGCAGCCAGGTAACACCGCATCTCTCAGATACTGCACACAGAATGGCATGGCAAAACGAAACGAGAATGAGTGGGAAGACATCGGTGGTTGTTAGTGCTGGAAGAAAAGGGGGATGAGGGGGAGTATTTGTGTCGACAGGGGGATATAAAAGAAAAAGCGTGTATTTTCGGCTGTCTCGT
Source organism: Pimephales promelas (assembly GCF_988280905.1). Taxonomy (NCBI): domain Eukaryota; kingdom Metazoa; phylum Chordata; class Actinopteri; order Cypriniformes; family Leuciscidae; genus Pimephales; species Pimephales promelas. The sequence continues at coordinate 15,741,447 of NC_142779.1, forward strand.
CTCATACTGGCCTGTAGTGGTCGGAGCTCTGGAGATAAAGAGAGTGAAAGGAGACGGGAATGGAAGGGAAAAAAGAGGGGGAGGTGCAAAGAGATCCCTGACAATATCTGTACAGTGTGAGCGGGGAAAGGAATGACAGACATGGATAAATGGAAGGCACTACACTGCATTTTAGGCAAGATTGCAACAAGTAAATGATGTCTTGTCTGAAAATAGAGAGAATTAAATAAGGAACTGATTCCCATAACAACAAGAAATATTTGTGCATTAATAGCCAAACAGTAAATAAGCAGTCATTGTATATAGGCATTAAATGATGTCTTTATGATTTATTAATAACTTGTTATTCAGCCTCTCTTAAGTGATGAGATGCACTACTTGTTTTAATAGGAATGTTTGGTTGGTCACTATTTTAATAATTGTATAATAATCTTAATCTTTTACTGTAATGATATCAGGGAGGAGAAGGGGTGTGTTGCGTGACTGCCAGCAATTAAAAAAGGATTTATTACAGTGATTAGTAAATACTTTAATTCATGTTTTCTTTATGCTTTTAAAAAGTCAGGGTATGGTTTTGTAATTTGTATGTATCAAAAGGTGAGAATGAGTATGAATAAGTGAAATGGAGTGTATGTTGTTGTGTTTAAGAGCACGGGTGAGGTTAACAGGTTGCAGATAATGGATAATACATAAATAATGCATTTATGTGTTATTATGGATTGCATGGTTTTCCAATGGGGAAACAGCTGTGTGGTTGAATTTAAGTTTGAATTCGAAGGAAAGATCACAATCTAGGGAGTTAAGCAAGAACGACCTGGAAATAGTCGTTGAATGGAAGGTTTTGGAGAAAGATGGAAAGAGTTGAAAACACTGGTTTGGTAAGTTATATTCCATTTTGAAGTTTTTCATCAATTTACTGTACATGGCAAAAATGCGCTTTATTATATTACATTATTTATTCA